>NW_006408698.1:5603714-5649089 GCF_000296735.1 Chrysochloris asiatica | reverse complement strand
TGATGATGTGCCCTGTAAACTTTCACTCAATCCACAATAAAAACCTTAAATTAAAAAAAAAAAAAAAAGTCAACAGATATAATCCACATAAATAAAAGATCTCTATGGTTCTCAGTCATTTTTTAAGAATATAAATGAAACCTGAGCTCAAA
The DNA here is from genome assembly GCF_000296735.1 of Chrysochloris asiatica. Taxonomy (NCBI): domain Eukaryota; kingdom Metazoa; phylum Chordata; class Mammalia; order Afrosoricida; family Chrysochloridae; genus Chrysochloris; species Chrysochloris asiatica. The sequence continues at coordinate 5,648,937 of NW_006408698.1, read as the reverse complement.
CAGCTTTTTACACTTTAATCCTAATGACCTTATTCCGACCCCGACTTTAAACATTAAATTTAAAAAAGTGATTTCCAAGACTGTAGGTCTAGGCTAGATCTTTCTCCTGACTTTCATACTTATGGCTTATTAGAAATTTCTAGTTTTTACAAAGCAGCTGAGAACTACACATTCAAAATGACAGTAATAATTTTAACTTTATCCACCCATTCTGCTCTATTCCTGAATTTTCTTTCTCTGTGAAGGGTACCACCTTCCATATCTAATCAATCATCAGGATCTGTCAGTAACCTCTTTTTAATACCTCTATTCTCACTGCCACTACATTAGTGCATGCAGGCCACCACATCTCCTGTCAGAACTAGGACAATAATATCTTTATAACATCTGTTGTCTCAGGCCTTTTCCTTTCTAATCCATTCTCTATGTTCTGTCAAAATGATTGTTTGAAGAATCCTACCTAAACACCACTTTTCAGTTATAAAAATGTATAGAATTCTCACAACTTTCAAGGTAGGACTAAGCAAAGCACACAGGAATGTTCAAAACCTGTCCCCTACTATCTCTCCAGTCTCTTCTCTCACCACTTCTCCACCTATGTAACTGTAAGTGCTGCAGAGTCAGTTCAACATAGTGACCCTGTGTAGGATTACTGAGGAGTGGCTGGTATGTTGGAATGGCTGACCTTATTTAGGAGTCTCATTCTTATCCTAAAGCGCCACACCAAGACTCCTCTCAATGTATATAAGGGAACAAACTTGCAGCTCTTTTTTATTGACGCCACCACGCTTTAATTGGCAATTTCCTACAATTTCCTGCATTGCCAGGCTGTGCTCTAATGTCTACCTCCTAATTGAGTGATTTTCAGTCCGGACCAGCTCTCTTGATCCTAATTATGAGGTCTGTATGCTAAATTATGAGAGTGCTGCTCTCTGAGCTGTGTGTTAATATGCTGGATTGCAAAGTTGGTTTGAAACGCAAAGTCAGCTGTTCAAGCGTACCACAGCTGCTACTCAGTAACCCTGTACAGGGTCACTATGGGTCAGAACTGATGCAATGGCACTTAACAACATAAAACAATGCTAAATTATGGAGTCCTGGTGTGGTGCTGTAGGATAAGCATTGGACTGCTAGCCACAAGCTAATTGCAAAGTTGGCGGTTCAAATTTCCAATGAGCAGCTCCTCAGAAATCACATACACGGTCTCTATGAGTTGGAAACCAACTAAAGGGCACTTAACAACAACAACATGCTAAATTATGCTGATGCCATATTTTACCTTGGCTATTTATACAGCCTCAGAAATCCTATACAGAGTTGCTATGAGTCGGAACCAACGCCACAGCACACCGCCACCATATATATAAAATTACTTCTTTTCTTTCCTTTAAACTATTTATTTACTGGGTAGAAAAAATAAACTATAGTTAATTCCTGCCTTTTTTTTCTGTTTTATTTCATTTTAATAGAAACAAATATGTATTACAAAATATATTTCATATTGTCTTTGCAATGGCCCATGTAAAAACACTAAATAAAAAGCAAAGGAATGTTGAAGAGCAACTTCCAGATGGAGAAAATAATTATAACTACGATGTTTCTAGTAAAAAACCCTGAAAAATGTATTTTTACTCTGCGAGCTGAAAAGACCATTCTAAAGGACAGAAGACACAGAATTCCTAATATTTTAAAAATATATTTTAAAGATATGAAGAATAAGGTTAATGATATAGACATCATTTCAGGGGAGTTACTGTACTCCAAGGAGTTCTGTCTGGTAGCGTAGTGCTTACAAATTGGGCTGCCAACCGCAAGGTCAGCAGTTCAAAACTACCAGCAGTTCCGCAGGAGAAAGATGAGGCGTTCCACTTCTGTAAAGATTTTCATCCTCGGAAACCCTTTGCATGGTCACTATGAGTTGGAACCGACTCAACGGTACATAACAACTGTTTCTATATCGACACTATTATATAACAATTGATAATGACTAAAAACTTAAATTGTAATAATTAAAAAACATAATACTAACAATTAACTCCTGAGCTTTTCTGACCCTGAACTGTATGTACCCTATTCACTTCCATAATAAATTCCATAATCGTGAGTATTGTTATGAGTTCTGTGTGGCCATTACAATGGATTATTATCAAACTCAGATATGAAGCAGAGAGTGCTGTGTGAGGAATAGTTGGTGTCAGAATAAAGAAGGTTGTAAGGTGGAAGCATGTCTGACCTCTGCTTCATAGGAATTGGCCTTGGACTGATTTTGAGTTTGATTCTCTCTTTCCCCCTTGTGAAGCCAGGGGAAGTGAGACATGGTCTCCACATGGCTTTTGCACACTCACAGCTGAATAAGATGCTCCTATTTTCCTCAACTTGTAATACCCAAAACACCCCAAACCCACTGCTACCAAGTGGATTCTGACTATAGGACAGAGTAGAACTGATTTATAGGGTTTCTAAGGCTGTAAACCTTTACAGCATCAGACAGCCTTCATCTTTCTCTTGGGGAGGGCTGGTGGGTTTAAACCAATAACCTTATGGTTAACAGCACAATACTTAACCCAATGTGTCAACAGGGCCCCTTCTACTTGTAATAGAGTTGTCAATATCTACTATGTCTTGAAGTGTGCAACCACCCAAAGACTATTCTTACTGTACCCTTAACATATATGTGTCAACAAAATGTAATAAAAAAAGATAACAACTCCTCTTCCCTTAACAACTTTTATCTTTTCATCTCACTCTCTTCTATCCTTACCCCTCTATAATATAATATGTTGTTGTTGATGGTGGTGGTGGTGGTGGTGGTTGTTAAGGACCACTGAGTCAGTTCCAACTCAGAGCAACCCTGTATAGGGTTTCTGAGAAACAGCTGGTGTGTTTGACCCAATGATCTTGTAGTTACAGTCCAGTGCTTATCCTATAATGCCATTGTTGTTGTTAAGTGCCGACGAGTCGGTTCCAACGCATAGCGACCCTGTACAGGGTTTCCAAGGAGCTGCTGGTGAGCTTGAACTGCCAACCTTGCAGTTCAACCAGCATATCAGGATATAAATGGGTAAAACAAAGAAGGAAGACTCCTTCAACAGTATACTACCTTGCCTTGGTTATCAAAAATCCTCAATGCTTAGTATCAGATGATAAAAAATACAGAACGTATTATTTTAAAAAAGTAACACAAATAACTAATTACATTGTGGATTTACTACCAGGAATATGGCAATTAACTGAAAAAGCCCTGGACTGCTAACCGCAAGAGCGGCAGTTTCAACCCACCAGCTGCTCTTCAGAAACTCTATATATACGGTCGCTATGAGTCAGAACTGACTTGATGGCACTTTAGAACAACATTTTGTACTTTATATGTTTTGTAAAATACTGGAAATACTTTCATACCTTTGTTTATATCAATGAGTTGTTTCTTTTTCTTCTGGCGTTCCAATTTCTCTTGCTCAGCCTTCTCTTTGGCAAGCTTGGCTCTTCTAGTCTTCTCTTCCATTTCCTTTCTCTTATTGTTTTCTTTCACTGCCTCCTGTATACAAGGAACAAGATTAGAAAATAATAGTAAGACTAGAAAAATATGTGTTTTTATTACTCAATTTGTAATACCCAAAACACCCAAAATCCATGGTGGATTCTGACTATAGGACAGAGTAGCATTTTAAGTATTTTACTACTTTGTTTAACGTTTTTCAAATTCCATAAAATGGAGCTAAAAAACATATTAAAGGGTTATTGTGAGAAAAAAATGAGACCTATACATGAAGTATTTAAGACAGAGTCTGAGGTATGACAGCCAAGAAATTTTACATATAGTCTATGGTGATGATGGCAGTGGTGGTAATAATTACATCTAAGTAATTCAGGGGATGGAAGAGCAGTATTGTTACTAAAGAGTAGAAATACCTACAAGCTTTAAAAGCTTTTAAATCTGGAAATATATTTCAAGATATTATCTGATTTCTGAAAGATAATTTGTGGAGCTCAAGCAAACTAATACATTCCAGTACATGATGTAGGAGAAAGGTGATGTAAAATGATCGGCTGGAATAACAGTAGCCACTTTCCCTGACTTCAGACAATTCACAAACATGGAGATATTTCAACAGCAAGTTCCTTGTATCAGGTTGCTCTTTTTTCCCCCATTATGATTGTTGAGATATACTTCACAACATATATAAACTGTTTCATAAAAACTGTTTTATTCCAGAAACTCAGAAGGACAATAAAGGATTCCATAACAAGAATTAGTCTTTGCCTAGAAGAGGCTATATGGAAACATACATACGAGGGGGCTTTAAAAAGTTCATAGACAAGAGAACAAACAAGATGGCGGATCGGGTGGAAGTACAGTGAGGAGCTCCATCAACAACAACAAAGAATACCGAACCAAGCAGGCTTAGGGCATGGTGCCAGAACTCTGAACTACATATAAAGGAATATTTAGAGGGTTGTAAGGCTTACAACTAGGGGAATTGGTAGCAGAAGCTAGAAATCCAGTGCTTTCTAATTCAAGACACTCAGCGGCTCCTGGAGCTGCCATCTTGGTAGCGAGACAAAGCAGGGGAAGGATCAGAGCAGCCACAGATGCCTGACAGAACCAAGAAGATAAAGGTGTGGACATTCTTTTTATTCTTTTTTAAATCTGTTCATTGGCTCTCGCTGTCTGCGCACCTCCATTCAGGTGACTAGAGGGGGTGCCTGAGTGAGTGGACACCCCACTCCCACCCCCAGAGGGTTCTACTATGCATGTGCAGGGATCTCCTTGAACTTTAAAGTGACAGTTTCCACTTAAAACCTAATGGCAGCACAAAGGGCCACAGCCAGCCCTGAACTGTTTATCACTAGGAAAAAGGCCTGAACGGGGATTGTGGAGTGGGACAGGCAGACTAAAAAGGAAACAGGTGAAAAATTAAATCCTGAGTTATGTCACAACAACCAACAGTGGCATCTTGAAATTTCTCAGGAAGAAGAGTAAAAAGGGAAGTCTATTTCCTGATCACATCTACCAGGAGGCAATCAGAAAGCATAAAAAAATACCAAAATACACACCCATCTAAGTATTAAGGCCACAGATAACTCCTGAATATGCCCAAAAACCAGAAACAGATGACATGTCCAGAAACAAGATAAAGTGACTGAGGCAAATGATAATGTGGAAAGATGGAGGGGCTGGAGACTTTAGACACAGAGAGGGAGAGGGACAGGGGCTGTGTGCTGGTGACAGACCTGGGGGGGGGGGGGAGATGAGGTGTTAATACCCTTTGGTTGGTTGATGATGCATGGAGGGAATTTTAACCATGGCAATGAAATGATACACCATGGGATGAATGTAAAAGAAGTTTGAGGATGGCTGGATTAAAACAAAATTACAATTTAGAAAAGGAATAAAAGAAAAAAAAGACAATGTGAAAAGGCTACATACATTCAGGCCCTGATACTAAAATTAGCCATATCATCTTTGGAAAGTAACATGAAAGAGGAAGCAAACAGCAGAGTAGTGAAGGGAGAATGACATTTGTGTGTATTTTATTATTACTGGTCAAGCCAATAAATTGCCACCAATATCTGGGTGTTCCCTTCTTTTTTCAATCTAATGGTTTGTTCAGCAAAATTACTCTTCAATGAAAATCTATCATGTGACAGTTGTTTTGAATCCCTATGAAAAAGCCCACAAAGTAATATTGCCCCTCACTTTACAAATTATGAAACTTTAGGTTCAGGTGACATGCCCAAAGCGACACAGCTACTTAAATACCAGAATCACCTAGGGCTGTTTGGCATCCAAACCATGGTAGCTCATTGATACTACCATGATGATTCCTAAGTAGAGTTGGCAGGTAAACAACAGGATGAAAAATGAGTATTTTTTTTAAGCAATTTTATATCTCATACAATGTTTGGGACACATAAAGGTTAAAAAAATAAATAAATAACATTTATACTAAAAAAGTATTCATTATTTACCAGAAATTCAGATTTAACTGGGTTTCTTACATTTCTATTAGAAAAAGAAACTTTGATAGACTAAGATAATCTAATGACAGTAGAAATTATTTTTTTCAAGTTTAAATCTAAGCCCTATTTTGATAGGAGAAATATAGATATGGAGCATTGATATGTATTATATAGTCTGTGACCTTGAATAATGATATGTTTGTAGAATTCTTCATACATTCCTTTCTTACCTGTTTCTTATCTCTGATATACATTAGGGTAGAAGAAAATAAGGCAATGATTAAAACCAAACAATCACTAAAGGACACGTATTTAGTATATCTGAATACATTAAATTTCTTCCTGAAAGGGAGGTTAACCTGCACCACATGAGCCTAGGTCTACTAAAGAGGGAAACAGACCGAGTAACAGGCTCATCAGATTATATCTTAAATGTTTCAGGAACAGATTTAACTACAAATACTCAATTTTAAATGGCACTTGTAATCCCAAAGAGACAAAAACAGGAGAAGAAAATATATTTCTTGGTTTGGCATTAATGAAAATAAATGAAAGGAGGTCTAAAAAGGCATGTATTTTTCAAGCAACACGGATTGTGGAGTAAGATTCTAGTCCTGACGTCAGTGGGTCTGTCTTCATAAAAATGTCTCATGCTTTAAAAAAGACAATATTCTTCTTGTTGACTTTACTAATAGGCTCTGACTTTAGAAAATTAGGGATGGGAAACATGTGCCTAGTTAATTCTCTTGCCTTTTGGGAGGCTGGGAGGCTGGGGAGGGGAAGGAAACTCTTAATCATGGTTTCATATCAATAATCTTCAGTTTTACTTGAATGGAAGATAAGAAATTTCAAGACTTAAAAGTGAAATGGGGGGTGGGGGGTTACTTTTTCAGGGGTGGACTGTATTCTGTTTCTAAGTACTACAAAAGAAAGCCAAAAGAATTAAAAGAATGTAAGCATAAGGTACAAATTAAAGGCAGGGTAAAAAAACAAAACAGAACCAAAGAAAAACACAGCAACCAACAAAACCTTAAACAATTTACTGTGATTAACACCACTTTATACTTGTCAAGCCTCACTGAACATTTTAAAACACTAATTCATTCGAAAGTAAGGGAAAGTAAGCATCAATCATTATTTCTAAGGGCTGGGAATGCCAAGTGCTCAGACTCTGTCATTGTCCAGGACTGTCTTCTGTTAAAAGGTTGCTAATTGAGAAAGTGTTTTGGTAGTAACCTCATACAAGATAAGAAATATGTTTACAGGAAAGAAGTCAGTTTTACTGGCATATCTATTTTTCAAGAGTCAGTAAAAAGTACAAAAGCAGCAAAATATAAAAGAAAGTGTCTCTAGGAATTAATGCAAAAAAAAAAAAAAGTCATCCACCTAATTTTAGATCTCTCACAGATATCTTTATTGCCTTGCTGAAAAATATACATAAATCTAAAATCTCCTTTCTCTGCCTGTACAAAATTAACAAATGAGACCTAAGAGCTGAAAATGTCATTTGCCAAAAAAAAAAAGCAAGTTCATGTAAATGCTCAGACCCCTCATTTATTCCAATTAAGCTTTAAGAAATGGATGAAACTGGTTCTCAAAATTCTAAGGGGTTCAGATGTCACCCTCATTCATGTCAGGCCTACGTGAAGCAAGTATCTTCCCACCAGTTCTTATGTGAAAACAAACAACCACCAACACACAACAACAAAACTGCCTTTTTAGTTTTGTGTCTTGGCTTGCTATTCCAGTGCTGACTGCAGAAGTACTTTACAAGCACTGATTGATCTCACTGAAAGCTAAAGGTGTATTTGAGGGACAGAGCCATGGAGCAATTAGGAGTATGGATCTTAGAATCAGACAAGCCTGTTTTCAAATCCAAGTACCATCACTAATACAAAAAGCTGTGTGCCCTTGAACAAGTTAAGTTAGTTACTTCATTTCTTTGGGCTGCATTTTCCACATCTGAAGATCGGCGATATTACCACTTTAAATCATAGAGTTGTTAAGTAGATTAAATGAAATAATGCTTACAGCAGCTATTTAGGACAATGCCTGGTACAAAATAAATGTTCAGTACATGGTAGTTGGGATTAATATGTGTAACAGAAACTCTGAGACAGTGATAATTTGGTCATTAAGACACAAATGACCACATTTGTTTTCAAAGGTTTATTCTGCCTGCCCCCTTCCTTAATTTTTTTCTTTTGGAAATCAAAAGGACATGACCTATGAATAGAAATGTAGTATCTACCCTCATAAGAGGAGTTGTGGTATGGCGCTATGGATTAATGTATTGGACTGCAAAGTCGGTTTGAATCATAAGCTTGGCGGTTCAAGCTCACCAGCTGCTCCTCAGAAACAGAGTCACTTTGGGCCACAACCGACTCAACAGCACACAACAACAACCCTCATAAGAATATGAAATATGCCATATTATTGGCATCTAAGATGATTTTTGAGTCCTGATGTAGAGCTGTAGTTAAAGTACTGGACTGCTAAAATCAAGGTTGGTAGTTCAAACCTACCAGCTACTCCTTGGAAAACCTGTAAAGGCCGCTATGAATGACAACCAATTCACAGGATTTTAAGTCTGTGTGTACAGGTTTCCCTCACTATCTGAAAGTAGGAGATTTTACTGAAACATTCATTCCTAAGCCAAAATGGGGTACTGCAAATAAACAATCACTATTAATTTATATGGGAAAATTTTTTAGCATTCCCAGACCCCTAAAATATCCTACAAAATCATACTAAATAACATACAAAGCATAAAATAACACTAATATCTAGTGTTAACAGACGCAGTTCAAAGCGACAGTGGCTTGATGCGGAGATGCCAAGTGAAGTTGTCTGGAAGGATCTTGGTGAAGTCACTCTCCTTGCTATAGATGTGCTTGCTGCCTCTTTAATGGCTCATTGCAAAATAAATGCAGAATACTAGTTATGCTTTTCACCCGTTTTTCATAAAAGCAAAAATCCTCTTCAGATTTTTTTCTGTTTACTCAGTGCTGTTTGAGTCAGACTCATAGTGACCACATGGTGGTGGTGGCGGCAGCTGTGTGTTGTCAAGTCAGTTCCAACTCACAGCTAAGCAAGCTATATAGGGTTCCTGAGGCTGTAAATCCTTATGGAAGCAGAGCCTCATCTTTATGACGAGGAGTGGCTGGTGGACTTGAACTGCTGACCTTGTGATTAGCAGCTTAACATGTAACCCACGATGCCACCAGGGTTCCTTTAATAACCATATGTTGTTGCTGTTGTTAAGCACCCTCAGTCAGTACTGATTCACAGCAACCCTGTATAGGGTTTCTAAGAAGTATCTGGTAGGTCTGAACTGTTGACCATGCAGTGAGCAGTCGACTGCTTGTCCTATAGTGACCATATAGAACAGAGTAAAATTGCTCCATAGGGTTTCCAAGACTGTAAATCTTTACAGAAGCAGACTGCCTCGTATCTTTCTCCCATGGAACACCTTGTGGGTTTGAATAGCTGGCCTTCCAGTTAACAGCCCAATGCATAACTCACTGCATCACTAAGTGTTGTTGTTACATGCAATCAAGTCGATTCCAACCAACAGCAACCCTGTATAGGGTTAACGAGGAGCAGCTTGTGAGCTTGAACTGCCAACCTTGCAGTTCAAACGGCTCTGCAGTCTGGCGCATTAACCCACAGCATCACATCACCAGGTGTTAGGGGTCGACAAAACATGTACCAAAGTGAACTTTAGTAAGATGAACTTTTGAAAAGTGCAAGGAACCTGTATGCTTATCACTTGGCATTGATGGAGGGGGAAAAAAAAAATCTTTTTTTTTTCTCTCTCTCTCCTGGGTTTTGGATCATTTTGGCACTGTAGGATAAGTACTGGACTGCTAACCACAAGGTTGGAGGTTCAAACCTATCAGCTGCTCCTTGGAAATCCTATACGGAGTCTCAGTGAGTCAGCACCAACTGTATGGCACTTAACACCAGGATTTGCTGATATGGATATATTTGACAAAATGTTCTATTCATTGCAGCATCGGAAGCTGTATGATAGAGTCACATAACCTTAAAAGAATGTTAATTGAAATTGTCCTGGTGAAAAAACTGGTAACTCTGGTATCAGAGATATACTATGATTACACTGTTGTGTGTTCATCAGAGGTGTTAGAAGAATTCACAAATGATACTGAGTCAAGTGATTTGGCAAAAAGATAAAGCAACTTGAAATGTATTATGTTGAAGACCATTTTATACACTAAACATGAGTCGCCAAGATATTGTTTTTAATGAAAATTCAGTGAAATAGGTGAAAATCGCTTCATATTTTTATCTTGAACTCTATATACTTGATTCTCCCTGAGCTTTAATTTAAACTAAGTGTCTAGAATTGTTTTTTAACCTTCTTTATGCTCTCTGCTAGCTATTTCAAAAATTTAAATGGTTTCTTTTAATCAGCTCTTTTTAAACAACACCTAATACTGAAAATTAAATGAAAGAACCTCTGACCTGGATACTATCCATTTGTATCTTTTATAGAGAAATAGAATGATTCTAAGACTTTGTTTTTTTATGTTATCTTTCTGATGCTAGATTTTTTAAATTCCTGACCTATAGTTCTATGTCTGGAGTAACTATAATGGGGACGAGCCTATTTGTTTTGTTCATTTGAAGTCAGGACCTATAATCCACATGCTGTAACAAAAAAGAGTCCTGGTTTGGCACTGCGGGTTAATGTACTGGACTGCAAGTAAGCGGTTCAAGCTCACCAGCTGGCTCCTCAGAAACTTTATACAGGGTCACTATGAGTCAGAACCAACTCAAAGGCACTTACTAACAACAGCAACAATAAATAGAACGATTGTCATTGAGATGTGCCGTGGAGTCGGTTCTGACTCATAGTGACCCTGTAGAGTGTTTCAAAAGCTATAAATCTTTACGAGAGCAGAAAGCCTCATCTTTCTCCTGCGGAACAGCTAGTAGTTTCAAACTGCTAACCTTAAGGTTCGCAGCCCAAATCCTAACCACTACACTACCAGAGCTCCTTAAATACAACAATTGTTGTTGTTGATGTGCTGTGGAGTCGATTCCGATTCATAGCGACCCTGCACAGGGTTTCCGAGGTTATAAATCTTTACGGGAGCAGAAAGCCTCATTTTTCTCCTGAAGAACAGCTGGTATTTTCGAACTGCTGACCATGAGATTAACAGTCTGATTCGTAACCACTACGCTACCAGAGGAGTATACCCTAGTAAACTGAAGGTAGCTTTCAGGGGCTGAGAGCACTGGTTTACATAACCACTGCTTCTATCAACAATCTGGTGTGGCGCTGTAGGATCAGCACTGGTGGGCAGTTCAAACCCAACAGCTGCTCCTCAAAAACCCTATACAAGGTCGCCATGAGTCAGAACTGACTGGACAGCACTTAACAACCACAACATCACATATCCTGCTTCTTCCACATGAGCCACTAACTGTGCTAAGTCTCATTTCCTGATTTCTGAAATACCTGCAAGGCATAGTGCTGGCTTGTGATTTAAATAGAAAATTGCATATAAAGTCATTAGGCACACTGTCTGGCACATAGAAAGAATTCAGCGAAGAGTGGTGGTGATTATTAATACATTATTCTTTATTTGGGCAATACTGAATAGTCCTGGTGCGGTGCTGTAGGATGAACACTGGACTTTAACTCCAAGGTCTTGAGTTCAAACCTACCAGCAGCTCCTCAGAAACTCTATACAAGGTCCCTGTCAGTCGGAACCATCTCAACAGCACTGAATAACAACAATACTCCAGAGATTCCCCACAACTCAGGAGTGTGACTTCCTATGTGTATGTACACAAGGAAGAAAGAAGAATCCTTTTTCTTCGGAAACTTCCTACAGAACAAGGTTCAGAATACAATTATAATTATCAGGTAAAAATATGAGAAAAATGAAAACATTCAAACTCTCACACCCACAAACTTTAAACAGACACTAGATCTTGCCTTCCCAAGCCAAAAGAAAAAAATATATAGGTAGATTACAGAGCAGAATTATTTTTTTTGGGAGGGAGGAAATCCTGGTATTAAGATATCATATGTGACACATCCAAGAAACAAAAAGGTTATATGATAATTTGCCTTTTGGACTAGTAACAGAATTCATAAATCACATGACCTCAGCACAACTTAGCGGATGGACTGTAGAATAAACTGAGGGATAGTTTCCCGGAAAAAGCAATAGAGTATGTGAGTGTGTGTGAGCGTGTGTGTGTGTGTGTGTGTGTGTGTGTGTGTTTGCTTTTTAGCATCTTTGGTTAGTTCTATGTCTCTGAGAAAATGAAAGACTCAAGGTCCAAAAAAAAAGGCATTTGACTTGAAAATTATGAATTTCTTTTTATTTCTTTACTGAGTATTTTCCTCAGAATGGTGGGATTCACTTGTTGGCCTAAAGCAAGGTTGTTGTTGTTAAGTGCCGTCGAGTTGATTCCAACCCATATTGATGCTGTATAGGGTTTCCGAGAAGCAGCTGGTGGGTTTGAACTGCCAACCTTGTGGTTCAAACTGACCTTGCAGTCCAGTGCATTATCCTGCAGTGCCACACGAGGACTCCACAGCAGGGTTGGGGAACTTTCTGTCAAAATTTATAACATAATTCACAGGCCATACAAAATCATCAACTTAAAAACTAGCCTGCTTTGCTAGCAGCTAGGAGGCAGACTTGCAGAATGTGCCCTTTGGTTATTTAAATGATTACATATTCCTGAGTGTTTTTGTGTAAAACCTAAAAACAAAACAAAACAAAAAACAGAGGGAATAGAAGCAAATACTGTTGAATGATGATGCATGTAATCATTGTAATGAAACAGTGAGTGTAAAACCAATGCTCTTCCATGTAAACTATCACTCAGTTCACAATAAAAACTAAAAAACCAAAAAAATAGCCTGTTATGTTAGGTCAAACATTTAATTAATAATGCACCAGACTGCAAAGCCATTTGAACTGCAAGGTTGGCGGTTCAAGCTCACCAGTTGCTCCTTGGAAACCCTAAGACAGGGCGCTATGGGTCAGAATCGACTAGATGGCACTTACCAACAACAACAATGGAGTCCTGGTGTGATGCTGTGAGTTAATGCAATGGGCTACAAGGTCGGACTGAATCTTAAGGGTCAACGGTTCAAGCTCACCAGCCACTCCCAGAAAACCCTATACAGGGTCGACGGCACTTAACTACAACAAATGAAGTGCTGGGGTGGCACTGTGGGTTAAAAAAAACTAGGCCGCCCATAAGGTCCGTTTGAACTACAAGGTCAGCTGTTCAAAATCACCAGTCGCTATGATAGATGCCACTTAACAACAGCAACAACAACAACAATGGAGTCCTGGTGTTGTGCCACAGGATAATGCACTGGGCCTCAAAGTCCGCTTGAACTGCAAGATCAGCAATTCAAACTCACCAGCCCATCCTCAGAAATCCTACACTCAATGGCACTCAACAAGGTCGATTTGAGCCACAAGGTAGGTGGTTCAAACTTACCAGCCGCTCCTCAGAAACCCTATACAGGGTCTTTATGGGTCAGAATTAACTCAAAGACACTTAACAACAACAACAAATACACCCCTAGGGCCAGATGTTCCCCATCCCTGGCCTAAAGTCTTAGGGTGGGGTCAGGAGAATTAGTCTACAGTGTCTTCTATCACAGGTCTTATTAAACTATCTTTCAAAAATTTCCTTTTTCATCTATAGGAGGCTGTTAGAAATCCAGGAAAAGCCTCTCCTAAGGCATTTCAAACGAAAGATAAGATAGATCCTTTATGTATGTTTCAGGGGTTCTCATTCGATCCCAGGCATAACAGGAAGTAAAAGAGGTAGAAGGGGAAAGGTTTTCCAAAACTGGACACTAGGGTTATAGGAGCAATGACTTCTCTGTCCTCAAGATAAATTCTTGAGCAGGATAATGACCAGGAAAGGTCTTTTTTTATTATACCAAAATTTATATTATATATATTTTTTTCATTATTTTACAAAAAGTTGCTTTGTTTGTATGTTTCTGCTTCATAGAGATACATAACATATTCTTTACTTGAATTATTTTAGCTATTTGCAATTCACTGCACTTGCTTAGAACCAAGGATGAAAGAGTTGCTAGGGAACTGAGACCTCAATACAGGTCTGATGAGTAACTGGCACTGAGGTTCTTATTTGCTACTGAAGAAAGAAAAAAAAAGGAAAAGCCAAAAGGATACTGAAGGTATCAATAATTCAGGACTCTAACACTCATCCAGATCTTTTTCACTCTCATTTTACAATGATCATATCAGATTAAAAATGGGAAGGCATAATGTGAACAAAGAAGAACTTTTCAACAGTTGAACAAGAATTAAATAATCAGATAAGATTGTTGTTGTTGTTGTTGTTGTTCTGACTAATGTTGTTGTTAAGTACCATGAAGTCGAGTCGGTTCCGACTCATAGTGACCGTGCACAGGGTTTCCAAGGCTGTAAATCTTTACAGGGACAGAAAGCCTCATCTTTCTCCCATGGAACAACTGGCAGTTTCAAACTGTCAACCTTGAGGTTAGGCGCCCTATTCGTGACCACTATGCTACCACAGCTCCTTGTTCAGACTCACAGTGACCCTGTATAGGGTTTCCGAGGGGTGACTGGTGAATTTAAACCATCTACCTTTAGGTTCAAACCAACCTTGAGGTCCAGTGCTTATCCTATGGTGCTACACCAGGACTAAAAATAACAAAACTATATAAGATGGTGGCATGATTCTCTACAATTTTCTATTGCAACTGGTGATAAAAGAAAAGGAAGAAAATCTCCTCTTTAATTAACATTAAGTTAATTATGCATTAGGTATTCCGATCTTACACTTTCAAGTGTGTTTAAAGAGCCCATTGGATTGGAGGAGTCATGACAAAGAATGTCAGCTGCAGCCACTAAAACACTGAGGTACCTCTGCTAAATTTTCTTTCCCAGAGATTTTCACTTGCTATGGTACAAGTGATCTATAAAGTTCCTCTTTATTGTTGTTGTTAAGCGCCATCGAGTCAGTTGCAAACCATAGCGACCCTGTATAGAGTTTCTGAGGAGCGACTCGTGAGCTTGAACCACCAACCTTGCAGTTCAAACGGCTTTGCAGCCTCTTTATAGACCAAATATAATTGCAACAGAGAGATACAACTTTCTTCCTTACTGGGGCAAATGAAATTTTGATTACCTTGTACCTGTACTTAGGTACAGGTAGCTCAGTAACAGACACTGAACAAATGCATTGATACTGAAGTTAGATGGGGACTGAAGTGTGTTTACTAACCTACGTAAATGTGGTATGACCTTCTCTGATCATCTTCTTCCCTAGTGTATTCATAACCATATCATACATGGTCAAAACCTAGTTCATAATTTCTAAGAATTATTCATGCTGTTGTTGTTAAGTGATGTCGACTTGGATCCAATTCATAATGCCCCTATATAGAGTTTCTGAGGAGTGACCAATAGGTTTGAACCTCCCACCTTGAAGGTAGCAATCCAGTGCTTATCCTACAGTGCCATACCAGGACGTCAAAACTTATTCAATAAAGTTGAGTAATTTCTGCTACTAGAAAAATTATTCCTACATACCTTTTATTTCTTTATTGTGGAAATATTGTGGTCTTAGAGCCCTGGTGATGCAGTTGTTAAGCACTTCTCTGGCAAGAAAAAAGATTGGTGGTTTGAACCTACCAGTCCCTCCACAGGAGAAAAATGTGGCAGCCTAATCTTGTAAAAGGAGCTCTGGTAGCATAGTGGTTACCAATCAGGCTGCGAGCCGCAAGGTCAGCAATTTGAAACTACCAGCTGTTCTGCGGGAGAAAGATGAGGCATTTCCAGCCTCGGAAACCCTGTACAGGCTCGCTATGAGTCGGAACCGACTCCACGGCACACAGTCACCATTCTTGTACAGATTATAGCCTTGGAAGTCCCATGAGATAGTTCTACTCTATCCTATAGGGTTGTTATGAGTTGGAATCAACTTAGTGGCCAGGAATTCTAATGGCCTTGAAAAAACCAGTCACCCTAGAAAAGTGAATTTCTTTATAAGCATCCATAGGTTACTAGTCAATGATATCTACATTTATTTTCTTAAGAACACTACAGCCTTTGGTTGGTTGATGATGCACGGAGGGGATTGTAAGCATGGTACTGAAACGATATACGATAGGATGAATGTAAAACGAACGTTCTCCCATGTAAACTACCACATAATTCACAATAAAACATTAAAAAAAAAAAAAAAAGAACACTACAAGTTAGTGTTTCTAAAGATTCATTAACAATCTGAAGTATATAAATGATACAACCTTGCTTGCTGAAAGAGAAGAGGACCTAAAGACTTAAACTGGTGAAAATTAAAGACCGCAACCTTCAGTATGGACTGTACTTCAATGTAGAAAGGACAAAGAACCTCACAGCTGACTAATAAATAACAACATGATAAATGTTTAAAAGACTGTATTTTTCTTGGATCTACAATCAGCATTCATGGAGGCAGCAGTCAAGAAATCAAACGACATATTGCACTGGGCAAATATGCTGCATAAAACCTATTTAAAGTGCTCAGCAGCAAAGAGATCACTTTGAGGACTAAGTCACACTTGATCCAAGTCATGGTATTTTCAATTGCCTCATTTGCCTGTGAAAGTTGGACAATGACTAAGAAAGTCCTTTAGAAAATCTGATGCATTTGAATTATAGTGTTAGAAAAAGACTTTTGAAAGTACCAAGGACTTGGAGAAGCGCAAACAAATCTGTGCTGGTAGAAGTCCAGCCAGAATGTTTCTTAGAAGCAAAGATGGTGAAACTTCGTCTCTTATACTGCGGACATGCTATCGGGAGGAATCAGTCCCTGGAAAAGGACAGCATGCTTGGTGAAGTGGAGGTTCAGCAAAAAAGAGGAAGACCCCCAACAAGATGGACTGGCACTGTGGAAACAGTGATGGGCACAGAAGTAACACTAGTTGCGAGGATGGCACAACACTGGGCAGTGTTTTGTTCTGTTGTGCATAGGGTCCCTGTGAGTTGGAGCCCACTCACAGGCACCTAACAGCAATAACAAAGTGCTTCTGAATTCTCATATTCATAACATTTATCATGCTCACATAGTTCAACATTCTCCTGAGAAAATTCACTTGTGTAGAAATTAGTGTTTATACAAAGCCTCCAATGCTAACATGTGACATTTTAATTTTGAAAAAAAAAAACAAACCTTGTTTTTTAGTGAATATTTGTAGAATCCACAAAAATTAGCACTATCTAGCTTTTTCAATCGCTTGGTT
Source organism: Chrysochloris asiatica (assembly GCF_000296735.1). NCBI lineage: Eukaryota > Metazoa > Chordata > Mammalia > Afrosoricida > Chrysochloridae > Chrysochloris > Chrysochloris asiatica. Next base: position 5,631,683 of record NW_006408698.1, on the reverse strand, counting down.
TAAGACAAAGCCTTCTCAGGTATAGGTAGAAGGTTTATATGAAAAATTCCTGAAGTGTTTTTGCATAAATGACTTCCTTTTGGTAGAGAGGAGACCCATAAAAAAAACAAAAACAGAAACAACAAAACTGATCTGCTGCAGGTAAGAAGTCAGTTGAAGTGAATTCAAGTACATGTTCAATGAAACAGCCCTCTTGTATTCAGTACAACCAGCTTACTGTTCAGCTTACTTAGGTAACAAATAAAAAATTAATGTATCTTTCACACGCTGCACATATCTGGAGATTTGACCGTCAAACGGATCTTTACACACCAGCATGGTCGTGAAGAGAATCCCAAAGGTAAATTATTGAAAATGAGAAGAAAGAAAAAGAAAAGACTGTTATGTGCAAATATCCTTGGATATTAAACTTGCAGTTGGTTACAAAGCGGTCATGCACCAATAATGAAGGCTGGCTGTGATCCCCAAGGCCTTCTTTTAAAATTTGCCTTACAACTGCAAAAACATGTGATCTTGAGTTGGAGGAAAAACTATCTCTGCTGTCACAGTCCATTAGAATGCTGAACTCTGAATTAGCTAGAAGTTAATCTGCAATCTGTATGTAGCACAGAGCAGGTTTGAAAATGCTGCAGGTGTCTGCAGACACATTTTTCTTAGTCGGTATTTGAGTATTCCTCTTTCCATTTGGGAAAGGAAAACAATTGAGTTCAACATGCCTCTTTGGACCTTGACTTGATTAAAATCTATAAAGTGCTTTGAGTGCCTATAGGAAGTTAATCTATAAATTCTGGGGTTTGGCTTTTTGTTGGTTTGGGTTTTGTTTTTTTAACCAAAGGAACAAAATGAAATTCTAAAGTGACTGATGTAATCATCTAATGGGAAAATATCTTCACAGGGTATGGGTGAAGAGAAAGGGCAAACCAAGTGGTATCTTGCAGGTGTGAGACCTCAGTGTAGTGCTTTTATACTGTCACCGTCTTTGAAGATGGAAAAGGCGGTCCAATCAATAAGGTTTTTGATAAGAACAAAGTAGGCGGGATAAAAATCAATTTGAAGACTAGGCTGTTGTTGTTGTTAAAGTGCCGTCAAGTCGGTTCCAAGCCATAGCTACCCTATATAGTGTTTCAGAGGAGTAGCTGGTGAGCTTGAACTGTGACCCTGTGGTTCAAAACAACTTTGCAATCCAGCACAGTAACCCACAAAATCACACAAGGACTCCAAAAGAGGTAGGCCAGGGCATGTGCACAAAGCCTACAGAACCTGGTATTCCCAAGCAGTCTCCCATCCAAGTACTAAACAGGCCTGATCCTGCTTAGCTTCCGAGATCAGACAAGATTGGGCGCATTCAGGGTGGTATGGAGACTAGACTAAGAGCATCAAATTACCTTGACAAATAAGATTACAGAATCAGTCTCAGAAGTACCTTTAAGAAAGGTTTGCTTTAGTCTACTGTGGATAGTATTCCATGACCTCCCTCAGCAATCTATTCTGATACATAATGACTTCAAAAAAGAAATGCTTTATGTTTAACCAAAAGCTGTCAGGTTTTAGGGGTTTAGGGCTCATATTTTGTCGTTAGCCTCTATGGAACTAGAAACCTGCTTAATATCTTTTGAAAATAACTCTGAGTTCCACAAAAGTAGAGCTAATCTTCAAGAGTAGTGCAAGGAAATGTCTTATTTTTGTAGGATACAACTTAGGGGGGAACGATGGGTTAGAAAGGCCCTCAGGAAAATTTCTTTGAACGCTAAAGTCACTAACTACTATTTTCTAGAGTAGTTAACTCTCTTACAGAGCCTTCTTTTCATAAATTTAATAATAGGCTTTTTTCTGGGTCCTCTCAACTTATTGGACATTATTTTTAAGAGTTTTATTATTAATATAATGGTAAAATATGCATAATGAAACATTTGCCAATTGTTTTAGTAATCTAGTTTTGCTGTAAACTGAAATACCACAAGTGGGTGGCATTAAAGAAAAGAAACTTATTTTCTAACACTTCAGGCTACCAGCTATAGGGGAAGGCTTTGTCTCTGTTTCTATTCTGGTCACTTGGTTCCTGGGTGATGTTCATGTACTATTTATTTTCCCCAGTTTGTGGCCCCTGTCTCCGTGTACCTGCTGCTCCGTACAATTAAGAAGAGATTTGGCTAAGGACACACCATATACTTATCTAGTCTCATTTTGTTGTTGTTAAGTGCCGTCGAGTCGGTTCCGACCCATAGCGACCCTGTACAGGGTTTCCGAGGGTGTAAATCTTTAGGGGAATAGAAAGCCTCATCTTTCTCCCGCGGAGCGGCTGGTAGTTTCGAACCGCTGACCTTAAGGTTCGCAGCCCGATTCGTAACCACTACGCTACCAGAGCTCCTTATTAACATAACACAAATGCTATTCCCAAACAGGATTATATCCACAGGTATGGGGGGGGGGGGGTTAGGATTCCAACACATTTTGGGGGGACATAATTCAATCCATGACACTAATTCCTGTATAATTCAGTGGCATTGGTTATATTCATCGTGTTATACAATCACTACTACTATTCTTTCCCTAATTATTACCCAGCATTAACAGAAACTCAATCTTCCCTAAGCAGTAACTCCCTCTCTAGACATTAGGTTTAAAACTACGGGTTTCTCTATACACACTTGCAGCCTCAAAAAACAAGAGGACAAATCAACTGTGGGAAGTCATAAACTGGAAATAACACTCTAAGAGATGTGCTAGAGAATACCTTGTTGTGGCTAAGTGCCATCGAGTCTGTTCTGATTCAGTGACCCTGTATAGCAGGGGTAGGGAATGTCCAGCCTGAGGGCCATATAAAGCCCTCAAAATCATTTGGTCTGGACCTGCCCAGGCAACCTCAGTTCCCACCATCCCATTTGTTAATTGCCCTTGAGTCAATTTTGACTCATACCAACCCTGTATAAGGTTTCCAAGGAGTGGCTGGTGAGTTTGAACTGCTGACCTTGGGGTTCAAACTGACCTTGCGGTCCAGTGCATTATCCTACAACACCACACCAGGACTCTAATCACTACATTATTGTTAAGTGCCTTCGAGTCGATTCCGACCCATAGCGACCCTGTAACAAGGTTTCCAAGGCTGTAAATCTTGACGGGAGTAGAAAGCCTTATCTTTCTCCCGCGAAGCGGCTGGTAGTTTGAAACTGCTGACCTTAAGGTTCGCAGCCCGATTCGTAACCACAACACTACGAGAGCTCCTTTTTAGGGGTGAGTTAAATATGTGACCAAATATAGCAAGTTAATTTTTAAGTTGATAATCTTGTATGGCCTATGAATAATGTTATAAACATCCACATTGCCCTTGGCAGAAAAAAGGTTCCCCACCCCTGCTGTATAGGGTTTCCAAAGAGCAGGTAGTAGTTTGAACCACTAACCTTGCTGCTAGCAGTCCAGTTTTTATCCTACAACCCCACACCAGGACTCCAGCAAATATCTAGTATACAGAGATTACCAATTTTCTATGGTCGAATTCTACTTTTGTTGTTGTTGTTAAGTGCCATCGAATTGGTTCTGACCCATAGCGACCCTGAACCGGGTTTTCGAGGCTGTAAATCTTTACAGGAGCAGAGCACCTGGTACTTTTGAACTGCTGACCTTGTAGTTCACAGCCCAATTGGTAACCAATATGCTACCAGAGCTCCCAATTCTACTTATATGGTATATATATATATGTTGCTCAAAGTTACAACCATAAAGTTATAAGATTGGCTCCGCTGTATCTGTTGAAAAGCATGAATCCTGTCCTTCAGATAGCCACTTCAAGGAGTCATAAACCTATTTTGGTGAGAACCATTATTCTATGATTGTAAGTCCTCTTTCAGAATTGATCTCTGAATCAAAAGGAATCGTTATTACAAAGTCACAATATTTTTGACCAGAGATTTTATTGCACAGTTCAATCATATATTTTACCCATAAAACTTGACTTAATACCACTTTTGGCTAGTTCTACAATTCACATCCACTCTCAAATTGCACAGATCCAGTAACACTGAAAAATATCTAAAACTTGGGCTATAGTTGTTGTTAAGTGCCACTCACTTGGTTCTGACTCATAGCGACCCTGTATAGGGCTTCTGAGGAGCGACTAGTGAGTTTGAACCAGTGACCATGCAGTTTAAACTGACCTTGCAGTGAGTGCTTATCCCAAATAGAAAGTTTCCAAAATATTTAGGGAGATGTCATTATCTTTCAAGTAAGAAAACTAGAGGAGCAACATTCTTTTAACTACACACTTTTGATTTTTGTTCTTCTTTGAAAAAAGTAAACTAACAACTTTATATACTACTAATTCACAGTTAGTTTTATTCCATGAAGAATCAAGAACTTTTTTGTAGTGAATTTATACAACGTCTTATCTAAATGCTATCTGATTGATACCCTTAGTTATTTTATATTTTACTAATTCTTAACTGAACTTGATTCCATTTCAGAGGGTCTTGGTGTGGTGGTGTGGGTTAATGCATTGGAATGCAAGGTCAGTTTGAACCACAAGGTTGGCAGGTCAAGCTCATCATTTACTCCTAGAAAACACTGTAAAGGGTCGCTATTAGTGAGAAACGACTTGATGACACATAACAACAACAACATACATATCCAATGAAAGTCTTTTTTTTTTTTTTAATGAGGTGTTAGGAACAGCTTTAGACATATTGACCTTACGAATTCATGCACCCTTTGGGGTGATTGGAGAGACAGGGAAAGGAAGAAGAGGCTAAGTAGCCAGAAAAGCTAAAAGAAAAGTAGCCTGACTAGTATCCAGTGACTTGTATTGTATCTTCAATGATAACCAGAAACATTAACTCATTTATCATTTACCGTGTATTGTCACATACTGTTATGGGCCCTGGGGAATCAACACTGGGCATTATAGACAAGGCCCTTGACTTCATGGCATTTAGGAGTCATCCAAAGGAGCCTGAGAACTTTAGTCCTCTTCCAGGAGCAGTTTAGTACTCTCATTTGAAATGATATTCTAGATTTAGAGCCTAGATTTTTTTTTTTTTTCCTCAGTCATCACTGAGAATGAATGTCTCATTGGAGAGAATCAAAATCTTCAAGAAGAAAAAGATATTTCTTCCTCTCGGACTACAGGGCATCGATTCTTACATAGAAGTAAATTAAAATGGTTTTGCTCAATTTGCTTTTCACAAAGCCATCTTGATTACCAGTCAGAACTCTCTGCTCTTCTAACTAGCAAAGTGATTGTTTGGTGATTTGTTGTCCTCTCTTCCAAGATATTGACAACCAGCTGTCCTTACAGTAATTGTAGGGTAGCACCTTTCCCTTTATTGATGCTGTCTGAACAATCAGGGTAATTTTCCTATGTAGAAAAATATATATATAATGCTTAAAAAAAACAAGGGGAAAAGCAGCAACACAAATAGAAGAGGGAGGGAGCATTGGCGAGAAGTATGCCAATAGCAGTCTTGAAAGTAACTTGACATGGCCGTAGTATATTGTTGGTAAGGGAAGCTTAATATTCATTAATTAGAACAGTAAAAGTGGATGTATAAACCATTCCTCCTCAGATTAGATTAGGGACACTAAGGGCTGCTTCATCACCACAAAAGGTACTCATTGGTTCTTATATGTAAAATGAGTACATCTGTTGCATAGTTAATATGCATTCAGATTTCCATATATTTCCTTTATGCATGCTTGATTTAGCTTAGCAGGCTCTGAAAGGCCAGGTGTTATGTTAGTTTCATTTGCTTCCGTTGTGATAGTACATTCAGATGAGCACCCTTCTACAGACACTAAGATAGCATCTTATACACATGAGGCATGCAGCAACTATTTCTTAATTAATGAAGACAGTACTGATTAACTTAATGTAAATAGTAGCTTAGCAGATGTGATAACAACATTCTTTGTTGGGCTTATCCTTTTTGACAGTTAGCCTTTTTTAAAGAGCTGTGTGTAATTTACAAGGCTGTACAACTCAAAGGGCAAAGGCAGATTTACCACAAAGCTAATGAAGCAAAAGCATCAGGACCCTTCTCTTGCACTTGCACGGGAGGGGCCCTGGCTATGTGTTCACCTGGAAATTTGCAAAAGAAAACTAATCTTATATTCTTTACTTTAAATGGGTATGCTGAAATTGGATAAATGCTGCCCTCACAGGTCTGGATGTCTCCCAGTTTAAAGGATATGTACAAACCTGACAAGAAATCTGAGAAAGGATGAAAGTTTTGGAAACGCTGAACCGTGAGCAAAAAGATGGATAATTAATCTCAAGAAAGACTGGCTATTAAGGGGAAATAACCTTATCCATGGACATGAAGTGGATATTTATTTAAAGGACAAGGCTTATAAAATATATTCCAAATTTCCACAAGAATAATAGGCCCTGCACTTTAGTTTTAAGAAGAGAATCTGAAAATCAAAAAGAATTCTACAGTCAAGGAGGAAAAGGAAAGTAAAAGTCAAATTATGAAATTGCTGTCTCTAGAACACTATTTGAAAGATTAGCTAGTTAGCTGCTGAAGAGTTAGGGAAAACATGCCAGAAGCATGAGTTATGAGATAAATCCATAGAGAATTCCTAAGTTTCTATTCTGGGATGTTTTCACTCTATAGGTATAGAGCTTGAGTTATTAGTTTATAAAACAGGAAAAATAAAGTGAATACACAATTTCATGTCTCTCTTTGACATCTTGAATCTTGGGTATGCTACAGCAGAGAGAGTTCATCTGTGAAAAATCTGAAAATAATATTAGTATGTGGATCACTTAAAAATTGAGTTTGGATGAGATGGGGATAGAAACCAGAAGCACTGTTTTAAGATCCTCTTTTCCAAACTAGAAATAATAAGGACATTGTTATATAGTAGTGATTGCATTCTGGGAAGCAAGCCATTCCATCTGTATATGAGCACTCCAACTCCATTCTACAATGTAAAATGTATTTCACTTCTGATTATATCTTTGATCATGACCTACATTTGGCCAGCTATCACTACTACTTACTTACTGAAGGGACTATGCTAATAATCTCCTGGCCTCTCCTTTACCTCCTTTCTCCCTGGGTACTATGTCATTATTTATAGAGGAGTTTTCTGGCTTCATCATGAATCTTCTGCTTAAGTTGCCTTATTTATTGGTATAGAGGGATTTTGCCATTAGGCTTGACATGTTGGACAAATAACTTACAAGGGGACTTAGGGGGGTTTCAGACACACTGGATTTTATTTCCTGTACAAAACTTTGCAATTGTAAGAGTTATGTTTTAGATTTGACTTCTTTCATTGTGAACTTCTAAACAATGCCTTTCTGACTCATGGATACTCTGTTGTTGTTGTTGCTTTGTGCCGGGGAGTTGGTTCCGACTCATAACGACCCTGTACAGGGCTTCTGAGGCTGTAAATCTTTACAGGAGCAGAAAGCCTCATCTTTCTCCTGTGGAATGGCTGGTAGTTTCGAACTGCTGATCCTGAGGTTCGCAGCCCGATTTGTAACTACTACGCAACCAGAGCTCCTCATGGATACTCTAGTACAATTAAATTTCAATGCTACTTTCTGCACAGTATGCATATGTTTATAATTAAGAATTTATAAATGCTGGTGAAACACAACACTCTATGAATACTTAGGAAATGTTGTTGTTGTTGTAGGATTTAATTTAATCCTGTTAAATTTAACAAAGGAGCTCTGGTAGCGTAGTGGTTACGAATCGGGCTGTGAGCCGCAAGGTCAGCAGTTCGAAACTACCTGCGGTTCCCCGGGAGAACGACGAGGCAGTCTGCTCCTGTAAAGATTTACAGCCTTGGAAACCCTGTGTAGGGTCACTATGAGTCGAACCGACCCCTCGGCAAACAACAACAACAACAGTTAAATTTAATGACAAAGTGAGAGCTTTCAAAGCAAAACACCCCAAAATACAGAAGTTGATATTTTTTATTCTCTTCAAAGGGTCTTTGAAGATGGCAAGTCTTAGAGAAGGTAGAAAAGATCAAGTATAGGTTTGAAAAATAGTTCTTCTCTAAAGCTTTTTATGATAAACGGAAAAAATCCTAGAAAAATAAGTAGGGAGTAGCTGGTTATGGATAAATAATGAAGATTTCAGGGGTAATCATCAGTCATAAGTGAGCAGTAAATCACAAAGTGCTGCTGACAAATGAGAGGTTTGCTCTAGAATGCAGAAATAAAATGGAAATAGGAAGACCCAAGAAGAATTGACACATTTGAATGATGGTGCTGGCAAAGAATATTGAATATACCACGACCTGCCTGAAGAATGAACCAATATGTCTTGCAAGAAGTACAGTCATAATGCTCCTTAGAATCAGGGCTGGTAAAACTTCCTCTTGCTTAGGTTGGCCATGTTATCAGAGGACTCAATCCCTGGAGACGGCCATTATGCTTGCTAAAATAGATGGTCAGTAAGAAAGGGAAGACCCTCTTAGAGATGGACTGACACAGTCTGCTGTGAGGCTGGCACAGGACTGAGCAATGTTCCATTCTGTTATACAGTGAGCTGTTCTGCCTAAGTACTGACTCGGTGGCACTAACAGACAGCAATGACAACAGGCAGAAGGTATTTCCTGTGCCTACTGTTAGTTCACTGTGGGATTTTACACCTTCTTAGACACAGAGATCCCTGAATATTGAACCTCCCTGAACCAGGGACAGAAAGCTGTGACACTAGAGGAGTGGCAGAGGAGCAGCAGCAGCAAAAACAAGAACCAGAGCATGAAATCTAGCAGTGGGCTACCCAGCCCACAGAGCAAGTACAGCTGAGTGACTTTGGGGAGGAGGCTTGCCTGCTTCCTGGGGTGCCTCCAGGCACTTAATGGGAGAGGTCAGATTTGGTGACCCACAGAGCTAGAGCCAAGCACCATCAGGCTGAGGCTTAGAGTGCAGTGATGTGCATGGTGAGCATTTGTCAGCAGAACTAAAAGAGCTTTGTGAGATTGCCTGGGCAGAGAGAGGCCTGCCTCTCTTGGGCACAGCTGAGGAGAGGCTGCCCTGACTGGAACCACTGTGCTCTGAGCATTTCTAACCTTGAATTTAACCTGGACTATGAACTACAAGGAACACGGTTTGAGTCCACCAGTCACCCCGTGGGAGAAAGATGAGGCTTTCTGCTCCCGGGAAGATTTAAAGCCTCAGAAACTCTATACAGGGTTGTTATGAGTCTAACCCGACTTGATGGTAGTGAACAACTTTCATAATGAACCCCATAACTATGAGTATGCAGACTGAATTGTCTGTGACCATTGTAATAAATCATCAAACCCAGATGAGCAGAGAGTGATGTGGGAGGAATGATTCGAAGCCATTTTTTGCAGTTAACAACCAAAAAATACTTGCTGGCTAGTCTATATGCCACACATTGCACTATGTGATAAAAACACAGAGTGAGACACACATTCCAGGGGAATTTACAGCACACAGAAGTAAGCAGGTCTGCGTATCACCTTTTGTAATAAATGTGGTGTTTCAACAATCACAGTAACAATTGGATAAGAGTATACAGAGTTGTTGCTGTTTAGTACCTTCGAGTTGATTCTGACCCATAGTGACCCTGTATAGGGTTTCCTAGGAGCGGCTGGTGAGCTTGAACCTCCGACTTAGTGGTTCAAACTGACTTTGCTGTCTAGCGCATTAACCCACAGCACCACACCAGGACTCCAGAGTATGCAGCAGTTATTTCTCCCTGAAGTTAGGCAAAGGGTATTATTTTAGGAAAGACTTAAAGAAAACAGTCATTAGCTAGAATCTTGACAGATGAAAACTATTTCACTAATTGAATGAGAGAGTGCAAGTATGACTGCATTCTAAGCAGGGAAAAAGGAATGTGTTAAGGCACATAAGTCTTCTTAAAAGTAGAGGTCCAGGGTGGCACTCCCATTGCCAAGGGTTTAGCACTTTAAAGTTTAGACTTTAAAGTTACCTATCAGAAGTCACTGAAAGTTTCTGAGAAGGCAAGTATCCCAATGAGACTTCTGTGTTTTAGAAAGTAATATCTGACAATACAAGAAGACAAATTGGAGGGTGTTAAGACTGAAGATATGATAACTGATAAGATTATTATAGTAGTATAGAGAGAGATGGACTCTTGGTGTGGCGCGATAGGATAAGCACTGGAATTGTCTCAACGGCACTGAACAACAACAACATCAGAATCTTACCTTAGCACCCTGTTTGTACATTCGATATGAGAGGCCTGACCAAATTCCATGGTATTTTCAATATCCTCATATGCATGTGAAAGTTGGGCAGTGAATAAAGAGGACCAGAGAAGAATTGATCAATTTGAGTTACGGTGTTTAACAAGAATACTGATGGAACCAAGGAATGCCAGAAAAACAGACAAACCTGTGTTGCAAGAAATACAACCAGAATGATCCTTAGAAGTCAAGATGGCAAGACTTCATCTCTCATACTTTGGACATATTGTCAGGAGGGACCAGTCACTGGAGAAGGACACCATGCTTGGTAAGGTGAAGGGGACAGCGAAAAAGAGGGAGACCAGCAATGAGATGGATTGGCACAGTGGCAGGCTCAAGTGTAGCAGCCACTTAAAGATGGCACAGAACCAGATGGTGTTTCATTCTGTTATACCTGGGGTCGCTAAGGAGTCCTAACTGACTCAAAAGCATATAAGAACAATATGAAAGGCTAGCAAACCTTTATCCTGTAAAGTTTATAAACTAAATACTTTCAACATTTAAGGTCACATAGACTCAGTCTCAACTACTCCAACTCTGCCATTTTAGTATGAAAGCAGCCATAGATAATACCTAAATACAAAACTAGAAGGTGGGCAGGATTTGGCCTGTGGGTCACACATTGCCACCCCCTGATCTATATCAACAGAGAGACCATGTCCAGAATGATGTCCGTTGAAACACAAAGATTACAATAGTAGAGCACGAAATGACAATTAAATTCTGGAATGTTCTTGAGGAAAAAAACATTATTGGACCTAGGAAGATTGGCAGTGGTGGTGGTTCTGAGTTATAAAGTCAATTCCAACTCCTACAGATCCTGTATAGGGTTTCTGAGGCAGTAAATCTTTATAGGAGCAGAAAGACTCATCTTGCTCTCATGTAGCAGTAGGCAGATTTGAACTGCTGATCTTGCAGTTAGTAGCCCAACTCAGAATCCACTACAGTACAAGAGGTGCTTAAATCTAAGAAGATTAGGCCATCACATTTACACTTCTGTTTGTTTGGTTGTTTTTTTCCAGAGGTACAAGGAAAGCTGACTTTCTCTCAAACATTTTCTTTATCAGCTAGCCGTGCTGCAAGAAGTTCTTGACAGTAGAATTGCTCCACTGGATTAAGGCATTGTCCTGAATTTAAAGGACACACACATGGAGAACTGGATGAGCAGCACATTAGTATTGCATTAGTTTATCAGATCAACTAGCTGACAGAGGGAATGGAATCTAAGATGTCTTTGTAAGTTCCTTATAATTTTTCAGATTTTGGCACTAAAAATATGCTTTTCCTCTACTACATACTCTGCTATATATCCCTTCTTTTGTAAGACCTACCTGCCTAGAACTCCATTTGGAAAAGTTTATGCAAATTTTCCTAAGGTGGTCTTGCTACTTGCAGAGGTAGTCACTGGAAGTTAAATTAGCATTTGTCTGAAGTACTGTTTTGTTTCAATTTGAATACAAATGCAAGTTATTAACTTTTTTCACTGTAAATTCAAGCCCAACAGTCACTCCTCAGAAACGCTATAAAGGGTCCTGTTGTAACTGGAAGTGACTCAATGGCACTTAACAACAACAACTTAATTAACGACAAGAACCAGAGATTTGAAAATGATGTTAGGAAAAGAATAGATAGCTGTTAGGTTTCAAATTTGACTTCTGTCTTAAAGTGGGCAACTTTCTTTTATGATAAAACACTTTATTTTTATATTCTTCATACTCCTAAAGATAGTAATTATTTAACTGAAATGATAAAGTCCTTAGCAAGACAATCACTTAAGTGGGGCAGACTTCATTTTAATTTCTATACCACATAAAGATACCCAGGCTATGAAATGAAGTTTACATGAAAAATCATCCTATTATAACTAATTAAGACTTCTAAACAGGAAATTCAATGATTCCTGTCAAATTCTATGCTGTTAAGGAACATTTTGTAATACTCAAATCTATATCTTAATTTAAAAAAAAGTGATTTTCTTATGGACCTTTGTAACTAATGCTGAAAACTTCCAGTCATTGTCATGTGGCCATTCCATTTGGCACTATTATTATTACGCTCTAACACATGACATGGAGTCCTGGTGTGGCGCTATGGGTTAATGCGCCAGACTGCAAAGCCTTTTGAACTGCAAGGTCAGCGATTCAAGCTCACCAGCTGCTCCTTGGAAACCCTATCCAGGGTCGCTGTGGGTCAGAATTGACTCGACAGCGCTCAACAACAACAACACATTACATAATTTTCTTAATAATCACACTTATAGTTAATTGTCACTCTCTACTATAAATTAAGCTTCATGAGGGCATGAGTATCTGTTTAAGTACATTGAGTTAAATTAAGCAGTGGCTACAACAGTGTCACGTAAGTGGTTACAAATCGGGCTGTGAACCACAAGGTCAGCAGTTCGAAACTACCAGCCATTCCGCGGGAGAAAGACGAGGCTTTCTGCTCCAGTAAAGATTTACAACCATGGAAACCCAGTACAGGATTGCTATGAGTCAGAACCGACTCCACAGCACATAACAACAACTGTATCAGAGTCCTGATGTGGCACGGTGGGTTAATGTGCCAGACTGCAAAACCGTTTGAACTGCAAAGGTTGGTGGTTAAAGCTCACCAGCTGCTCCTCGGAAACCCTATATGGGGTTGCTATGGGTCAGAACCGACTCGATGGCACTTCACAACAACAACAAACAACAGTATCAAGAGCCCTGGTTGGTAGTAAAATGGCTGAAGAACTTGGCTATGCATTGAAATGTTGGTGTTTGAACCCACCAGCTGCACCATGGGGGAAAGATGTGGTAGTCAGCTTCAGTAAATATTTACAACCTTGGAAACCCTACAGGGCAGTTCAACTCTGTTCTACGGGGTCACTATGCATCCAAATCAACTAAATGGCAATGGGTTTGCATTTAGAACTTGTCATTTAGTAGGCACTCAATAAATACTTGAATGAATATATGTATATATTTGTTGTAGTTATGTACAGGGCTTCCGAGGCTGTAAATCTAAATCTTTACGGGAGCAGAAAGCCTCATCTTTCTCCTGTGGAACAGCTGGTAGTTTCAAACTGCTGACCTTGCGGCTGGCACCACTACACTATTAGCGCTCCATATATATATATTTGCTTTTTAAGTAAGCAAATAGTCAAGCAAACCTTCAAAGCAGAGCTGTCTTGTCTAAGTATGCTCCAGCAGAGGACAGAATTCAAATAGGGAAAGAGAACTTGAAAATGGAAAAATAATATTCTCTATTTACATTTCCTCTGTGCCCCAAGATTTTATTTTATTTTATTTTTTGATGTTTTATTGTGAGTTATATGATAGTTTACATGAGAGAACCTCAGTTCCATATTCATTCCATCGTATATCATTACACTGCCATGGTTCCAATCCCCTCCATGCATCGTCTTCCGACCAAAGTGTGCCCCAAGATTTTAAAAAGTAACAAAATATAGCCCAACTACTATATGAATACCAGTGTGAACTTCACAAATATGAGTCCATCGGAAGTGGAGAAAAGTCTCTCTGTGCTTCCCCTGGATGCCAGTTCAGACATAAACAGGCCCCACAGATTAGGGGAGGAAACCTTAGGCAAAACAGAAGTGCAACACCCAGTCCCAAAAGTTCTTGCTAGATATAGATTATCTAATGAAACACGTGATTGTAGAAAGAGAGTTTGTTGTTATCATTGTTAAGTCCCTTTGAGTAGATTGCGACCAAAGCAGCCATGTATACAGGGTTTCCAAGGAATGGCTGATGAGCTTGAACCACTGATGTTGCAGTTCAAGTGACTATTCATTCAGTCCAGTGCATTAGCCCACAGCGCCACAACCAGGACTCAAGAAAGAGAGAAGAGGAGTAATAATCAGAGAGAGTTGATTATTTCACTAGAGCGGCACAGCTCTCTGTTGTATTTGGTAGAGCTTGACAGTTGAACAATGAGATCTGGGACTTTCAGATCCCAGTTAAACCAGGTGGTGAGAAGGAACTATCACAAAGAGAACAGGGAAATGGTTAAACAAAGGTCAAAGACTCTGTGCCCACCTAATCATTTCTTGCAGAATGTAATATGGGCAAAAATTTAAAAATCAAATACTGGGGAAAATTTAGAAAATAAACAGCTTCTAAAATCCAAATGCTTAAAAAACAGAGAAATACTCGATACAACTTAATGAACATCAGAAAAAGAGCGAAAGTACATCTGCATATGACCACAAAATGAAGAATATAACACAACATTAAAAATAATTCAACAACTAAGGGTAAACATAGATAAAAAACTAAAAGAAACAAGCAAAGCAATGCAAGAAAAAATTAAGATCTGAAAAAAGAAATTTTATATCTGAAAGGGCCAATAACTGAAATGAGAATCACAAAAGAAGGGCTTAGCAACGGATTTCATCAGTTAAAAGAGTCAGTAAATTAAAGAAAAAAAATTAAATTACAAATGCTAAAGAGTAACAAGAATGCAGATTCAAGAAAGCTGAGCGCAGTTTAATGGAATTATGGGACAACAAGAGACCTAATACATACATCATGGTTATTCCAGAAGAATATGAGAAAGAAAAAGAGAAAAGATACTGGTACAATTAATGACAGGAAATTTCCCCAATCTAATAAAGGATATAAATCTACAGCTCCAAGAAGCTCCAAGAGCCCTAAGTAGAAAAAACTCAGAGATCTTTAATAAGACAGATCATAATTATTGTTGTTGTTTAGTGTTGTCAAGTCAGTTCCAACTCATAGCAATCCTGTATATGGGTTTTTAGGAGCAGCTGGTGGGTCTGAACCACTAAACTGCGGTTACCAGTCCACCAGTGCCTATTGTACAGTGCCACACCAGGATTCTATATCATAATTAGGCTTTCAAATAGAAAAGATAAAGAAAGACCCCTGAGAGAAATGAGAAACAAATTGTCACAGAAAAAGGATCCCCAATAAAGATCAAAGGTTGATTTTTCCTCAGAAATACTGGAGACCAGAAGGTAATGTAATGATATACTTAAACTGTGGAAAGACAAACAATGAAAACATTACCAGAAAAACCAAAGCTGAGAATATTCATACACAGCAGATTGGCCCAACAAAAAATACTAATTTGAGTTCTATAGATAGAAGGGAAAAGACACTGGGAAGTAATTCAATGTTATACATAAAATGATCCCTAATAATGGGAAATGCAAGGATACGATAAAAAAAAAAAAAAAAGTGCTAGTAATAAGTCCATGTTGTTGTTGTTCTATCGAGTTGGTTCTGACACATAGCAACCATGTATAGATAAAGAACTAAAAGAAACAAGCAAAGCAATGCAAGAAAAAAATTTCTTTTTTTCTGTGGAGTGGCTGGTGAACTTGAACCACTGACCTTGCAGTTCAAACTGACTGCAATCCAGTGCGGTAAGCCACAGCACTATGGTGGTGACGGTGTGCCACGGAGTCAGTTCCGACTCATAGTGACCCTGTACAGAGTTTCCGAGGCTGTAAATCTTTATGGGAAAAGAAGAACTCATCTTTCTCCCGCGGAGCAGCTGGTAGTTTTGAACTGGTGACCTTGAGGTTAGCAGCCCGATTCATAACCACTATGCTACCAGAGCTCCTTACTGTGGCTTGGCAGTGCGTTAAGCCACAGCACTATAACAACAGACAATTCTACATATTCTATCCTTAATGGTTTTGTTTTCTTTAAAATAAAAAATATCTAATATGCAAATATAAAATTATGTTTTAGAACACATGAAGCATAAAGACATAATTAGTGCTAACAATAAAAGGGTGAAAAGCAATGGCACAGACTTTCTTGTATGTTACTGAAGTTGTTACCATCTATGATGCTTACAGCTCTGTGTCAACTTGACTGGATCATGATTCCTAGTGCTTTGGCAGCTATGATGTAGTCATTCCATATAGTGAGATCTGATATAATAAAATCATTTCCGTGATTTGATTTACTAAAAGAGACCAATCAGTTGAAAGAGAATTTTCCTGGCATGAGGCCTGCTTGTAATATATGCAGAAACTCTGGCAAAGTGCTCTTGCCTTTTTCTGGATCTTGCTTATCATCTTACCTCTACTTCTTTGCACTTCAACCAGTGGCCTGCCCATAATGCCTGCCAGTACTGGGACTCGATGGCACTTAACAACAACAACAACAACTGGGAGTTATAAGCCTCTGAAGTTTATTAGTCAGCAGCCAAACATCTTACATGCTGAACTTGGATTAACTAGTGTCCACAGCCAGCAGCCTCTCATATGACCAGCTGCTCTTAGGTTTGTCAGCCCCTGAAGGTACATGAGTCAGGAGAAGCTTCTACTCTGACATCTGACCCAAGAACTTAGAATTTGACAGCTTTTCTACCTGGAGGTCCTGGTGTGGCACTGTAGGATAAGCACTGGACTGATGCATGTAAGGCTAGCGGTACAAATTTACCCGCTGTTTAGTTTTCTGAGATTCTTAAGGGCCAGTATTGGAACGCAATCAGGAAATAGGTTCAACAATCAACAGTGCTCATTACAGTGAGATGCTCACTGAAGAGTTGAAGCCCAAACTTTGGATTAAACACAGGACTGCTATCTAAGGGCATTGTGATCTTACATTAACAAGGCACGCCCACACTGTTGACACTGTAAAAACTTCTTTGAGGTGTTAAAGCATCCACTTTCTATAGTCCTGATCTTGTTCCATTGGCTTTTCACCTGCTTTGTCACAGGAAAGAAGCCCTTTGAGGAAGAAAATTCACCTCTGCTAAAGTACTGGAGACAGAAGTATAATCATGGCTGACAGCTCTGCCTAAAACATTTTTGAAAAAGGAATATGAAAGCTTGTTGACAGATAGACAAAGTGTATTAAAAAGCAAGGAGACAATGTCAAAAAAGGATAATATTTGTCTTTTCTAAAAGATGATTAAAATAAATTCTACAGCCAGAATGTGGATAATTTTTGACTACCCTCGTATATAAAAGAGACTTAAACATAAATTAAAATTCTATTTAAGTCATATATTTGAATCTATGGAACAAATATTTAAGCAAATACTTTTTGTATATGGCCTGTGATAAAGATAAAAGCCTTCTAAAAGTAAAGCTAAGTATATGGCCTGGTGTGGCACTATAGGATAAGCACTGCACTGTTAACCACAAGGCTGGCAGTTCAAACCTACCAGCCACTCCTTGGAAACCCTAGGAGTAAGCACCGACTTGATGTCACTTACTTAACAACAATAACAAATGTACTTAAATATTTTGTTCCATTTCCAGACCAAAGACCACTAAGAAAAAATAAATGATACATTATTCAAAAAAACCTGTTTGTTAGGTGCCCTCGAGTCAGTTTTCACACATATTGACCTTATTAGAAAGTTACAAACCACTGCCTAGTCTTGTGCCATCCTCAAAACTGTTACTATGCCTATTGTCGTAGACACTGTGTGTCAATCCATCTCTAACAGGGTCTTCCTTTTTTTGGTGATCCTCTACATTACTAAACATAATATAGTTCTCCAAGGACTAAATCCCAGCTTACAACCTGTCCAAAGTCAGTGTGATGAAGTCTAGCTATCCCTGCATCTAAGGAGCATTCTGGCTGTACTTCTTTCAATATATTCTTGTTTGTTCATCTCTCAGTTCATTATATAATCAGTATTCTTAACTAAGACCATAATTCAAACGCATAAATTATTCTTTTGTCCCCCTTATCGTTTGTCCAGCTTTCACATGAATATGAGGAAAGTGAAAAACCATGGCTTGGGTCAGGCACATCTTAGTCCTCAACGTGACACGTATGCTTTTTAAAACTTTAAAGAGGTCTTTTGCAGCACATTTCCCTAATGCAGTACATCCTTTGATTTCTTGACTGCTGCATTCATACACATTGATTGCGGATCCAAGTATAATGCAGTCCTAGACAACTTCAATCTTTTCTCTGTTTATCCTGATACTGCTTATTGGTCCAGTTATGAGGACTTTTGTTTTCTTTATGTAAAGGTGTTATCCATACCTAAGGCTGTAGTCTTTGATCTTCCTAAGTGCTCAAATCCTCTTTGCTTTTAGCAAATAAGGTTGTGTCACTTGCATATCATATCATAGGTTGTTAATGAATCTACCTCCAATCCTGATGTCTCATTCTTCATATAGTCCAGCTTCTTGGATTATTTGCTCAGCATGCAGACTGAATAAGTATGGTGAAAGGATATAACTCTGACACATACCTTTCTAAGTTTTATCCACACTGTGGCACCTTGTTCTGTTCCAACAACTGCCTTTGGTCTATGTAGAGTTTCCATATGACACAATGAAATGTTCTGGAATTCCTACTTTTTGCAATGTTATCCACAATTTGTTATGATCCACATAATCAAATGCCTTTGCAAGGTCAATAAAACACAGGTAAAAATATTTCTGCTTTCAACCAAGATTCATCCGACAACAGCAATGATATTCCTCGTTCCAAGTTCTCTTCTAAATCAGTCTTGAATTTCTGGCAGTTTCCAGTTGAAATTCTGCTGTAACTGTTTGTGCATTACCTTCAGCATAAATCCAAACTATACATCTACAGTACAAGTAAGATTGCCTGTCATGTGTACTATTAATGATATTTTAAAAAATAAAATAAAATGAAACTTCTTCAACAAAACCATCACAATGAAGAACCTATTAATTCAAACACCAAATTTTTACAATCCCTGACAGATAATGGACTTAGACTATCTTCCATTTCAAAGTACCAAAATGTGAATGGATGACTGGTCTTGTCAAAAATACCATGCATTCTCTGACTTGCGAATGAGCCTCATCATAAATGACAGGAAATCCTTAACATCAGAACAAATGCTTGCAGAAACTGAAATCAAAAGTCAGAGATAAGCAAAAACAGTAACCATTTACTTTCAGGTTTAAAAAATGTAATGGCATAAGAGACTGAATTTTATGACAATGAAGCTTGTTTCAAGGAGAGAATGAAAGAAAATAAAAGAAAAACACTTGTTTAGGTATATATATGTGTGTGTTTATATGTACAAGGGGACTGCAAAAAGTTCATGCAAAAATGGAACTACAAGATAATGGAATATTTTCAGGCATTTCTGAAGCCCCCTTGTTATACATATTTAGAAAGACACTTGTTTTGATTATATATTCAGAAGGACAGTTGCTCTGATTGTAAATCATAATATGGCTGTTTGTGATTAAACTACAAACCTTTACATAACTGCCAAACCGTTTGCCTTTGTAAATTGAAAGACACTTGGGTTGAGGTAAATAATAGTTCTTAAATCAAAACGCACAGCAAAGACAGGTACAAGAATGCTTATGAAACACTAGTCTGAATGGGCCCAACTGGCGATTCCCCAATTACCAATTTTAGGTCCCTTACTACAGGAAAGTTTGATGAGGTTATTATGCAGAAAACAAAGAGAGAAACAATGATTCTCTTAAGCCCATTTGCAGGTGCCCTACAATAGTCATGATTGCAAACACAGTGTGTTTTTTAAAAAACATCATCAAATGAGCCAGCTAATATTTTTAATCATAACTGAAGATACAACCAGTGGCACTAAGCACTGAATGCTGATGATCTTATCCATACAGACATAAATTGCTAGCATTTTAATAGGAGAATATACATTGTGGAACTTAGAAGTTTCACAAGATGTTTATCATTATAAAATTTAAATACACACATGTATACAATTTAAATACATATGTGCTTGCATAAGTACATGCCAGAAAGAATATTAACTAACATATCATCAGTTAACACCGGGCAGTGAAATGTCAGCTGATTTTTTCATGCATGTGGCTATACAGGTGGGCTGCAAAATGTTTGTGGAAAAAAAAAAAAAAATCAAAAGAAATGAATTTTTCCCGTTAACTTCTTGAAGTCCCTTATATTTTCAATTTTCCACAACTTACATATATGCCTTGTAATGAAATGTAAAAGCCATGTAAATAAGGACATCTTTCAATGTATAGAAAATATGACTAGTTTTAATACAAGACTTTATTTAACTAACCAATATATGAAACAATCATTATTACCATATTAAATTGATTTGATAAGCAGACACACTGCTAAATAATATATTATGGATTTTGCTAAATATTTTTAATCATCTCTCATTGTTTTCCAAATTATAATTAAAAAAAAAAAATCTGTTGCAAATAAACAAAAGCAGGATTTCTCAACCTCAGCACAATTGATACTCTGGACTGAATAATTCTTTGTTGTATGCAGCTGTCCTGCTGAATACAAGTTCAGCAGCCTCCCTGGCTTCACCCACCAGTAACACTACCTCCTCAGTTACGACCTAAACAAAAATATCTCTGTTGTTGCTCGGTAGACTCCAATGTTATACAATGGAGTAGAACGTCCCCATGTGGTTTTCTAGGTTGTCATCTTTACTGAAGGAAATCACCAGATCTTTTCTCCCTCCAAAAAGGACGAGCAGCCAGGGAGTGTGAACCACTGATGTTTTGGGTTAGTTGCCAGGCACTTTAACCACTGTGCCACCAGGACTCCTAAAACTGTCTCTAGACATTTTCAAATGTCCTCTGGGACCATGAAACTGTCCACAGTTGAGAATCTCTATCCTAAAAGAACACCAGAGAAGTCAGTTTTTGAGCAACTGTTTCTGTCCAAGATAACCTGCATTGATTGTGTTGTTGCTCTGGACAGCTGTCACAAGAAGCAACTGAAACTTCCTTGCTGCTTGTTTAAGTCCTGGTGTAGCGCTGAGACTTATGCATCAGACTGCAAAGTCCTTTGTACTACAAGGTCAGTGGTTCAAGCTCACCAGCTGCTCCTTAGAAACCCTGTACAGGGTTGCTATGGGTCTGAATCAACTGCATGGCACTTAATAACAATATAGATCATAATGGAGTCCTGGTGTGGTGCTGTAGAGTAAAGCACTGGCTCGCAAGGTCGGTGTGAACCACAAGGGTGGTGGTTCAAACTCACCAGCCACTCCTTGGAAATCCTACACAGGATCACTATGAGTCAGAACTGACCTGACGGAACAACAACAACATAGATCATAATAATTAGCCGATAGTTACTTTCCTCACAGTGAAATTGCTGTTTTTCTTCCTCTGAACTCAGCCTGGAAACTAGGAACCAATGAATATTTTACCAATAAACTTGAACATCAAAGAAACTGGAGGAAAATATAAAGGAAAAGATTCCTTTAAATGTGAAAGGCCATCTGGTAGTAAGAAATAAACAACAACTCATTTATCACTTCCTTCTTCAAGTCTTTTCAAAATCAGAATTAATACCTCTCTCCTCTGTGATTAAGAGTACATTGTACACATATTTTTTTATTATTTGCTTTTTTGACTGCCTTTCCCACTAAAATGTGAACTCTGGAGGGCAAGCATTTTGGTTTTCTGACTCCTTCATTGTTTAGTTCATTTATTGTTTGTTTGTTTATTTGTTAAATAGAACTGTCAAAAAAAATTGATGGCAGCAGATGCTGGCTCAGGGTGCAAGAAAGTTGAGTACCTCCTAGAATGGTTGTGTGCAGAGTGGGTTGCCTCTATCTAGGCACTTAATCAGGAAAGTGAGGCTTGCTGGTTTCCATGAGGTACAGCAGTGCACCTTCAGGCTGAGGCTTTTGGTAGAATGGAGTGCCTTTTGGGCATCTACCAGAAGTGCTAAAAGAGCTTTGTTAACACTGTCCTAGCACTGCAGTGGCTAAGGAGCTGCTGTGGCTGAGAGGCAGAGGACTAGAGATAGACAAGCTTGCAGGTTTGGCTGAGAAAAGGCAATCCTGAAGGAAGAATTGTATCTTGAGCCTTTCTGATCCAGGAATGTAACTTCCTTAATCCATCTGTTAACTCGATAACTGTGAGTAAGTCTATGAGTTCTTTGTGGCCATTGCAAGAAAGTATCAAACTCAACTGAGAAGTAGAGGTTACTATGGGAAGAATAATTGGTGTCAAAATTGGTATGGAAGCTCAGAGGGTGGCTGCATATCTGACCTCAGACTCATAGGAATTGACCTTGGTGAAGTCATAGGCTTATCCCTTCCCCTGGTGGTCAGAGGAGGTCAGGTGCCATCCCATGGTATTCTTACGTGCACCTCAGTCCTCAATGTGACATTTTTGTTTTTAATACTTTAAACAGGTCCTCTGCAGCAAATCTGTCCAATGCAATACAATTTGATTCCTTAGCAGCTGTTTCTATGGGTGATGAATGTGGATCCAAGTAAAATGAAATCTTTGACAACTTCAGCACTGTCTCCATTTATCATGATATTGCTTAGTGATTCAATTGTGAGGACTTTTGCTTGCTTTATGTTGAGGTGTAATCTGCAATGAAGACTTTATTCTTTGATTTTCATCAAGTCTTCTTCATTTACAGTACACAAGGTTGTATCATCTGCATATCCCCAAGGTTGCTAAGGTGTCTTCCTGCAAGCTTGATGCTATTTTCTTATTCATATAGTCTAGCTTTAGGATCATCTGTTGAGCATGCACACTGAAAAAGTATGGTAAGGATACAACCCTGATACTCAACTATCTTTATTTTAAAACATGCAGTATCCCCTTGGTTCTGTTTGAATGACTATATCTTGGTCCATGTACAGGTTCCATAGGAGCATGATTGTTTTAGAATTCCCAAACTTCACAATGTTCTCTATAATTTGTTATGATCCACACAGTCAAATGCATTTTCATAGTCAATAAAGCACAGGTAAACATCTTTCTAGTTAGTATTCGCTGCTTTTAGCTACTATTCACCTGGCATCAACAATAATATCCCTAGTTCTATGTCCTCTTCTGAATCCAGCTCGAATTTCTGGCAGTTCTCTGAGGATGTACGGTTGCAACCATTTTTTGTATTATCTTCAGCAGAAATTTACATGCATGTGATCTTAATGTTATTGTTGGATAATTTCTGCATTTGTCAGATCACCTTTCTTTGGGGTACTGAAGGGTATGTAGGCCAAAATGGGAGTGTTATGGCCTATCCAGGTAAAGTTACCAGAACTAGTAAACAACAAAGGGGGTGGGTATGCAAGACAGATGGCGCTAAATGGGCACCATTCCAGGGAGTGTCCTGCCTCCTACTACGTTGTGCAATAGAACTTGTTAATATTATCTGGCATTGAGTTGGTGCCAACTCGTAGTGGCCCTGCACAGGGTTTTTGAGGCTGTAAATCTTTAAAGATGCAGGAATACCTTATTTTTCTCTAGTGGAGCAGCTGGAGGGCGTGAACCTCAGACTTAGAGATTTGCAGTCCAGTGCTTATCCTACATAGCCACCACAAAGTGGCTAGGGCATCATTTTTTGATAAAAGCTTGATTGGCAAATAGATAAATGAGAAAGAAGCAGAATGAAGGAAAACTGAGCAAGCTGAGGGCGTGGCAGTGTCAATTTCAGGGATTGTCATGCTCAGGCTGTAACATTCATGCTTTCATGGAAATCAATAGCTGTGGCCAATTTCAAGGCCACTGGAAAAGGTCAGCTTGTATCCCATATTGCTTATCTTTTAGCTTTCCTACTTCCTGGTATTTGGATAGAACTCAATAATAACTTATTTATGAGAGCACTTCCCTGAAAAATTCAACATGAGGAGTTGTTACTAGAACCAAAGATTTTACACTATATTTACTGGGTCTTACTATATTTTCGGAAGAAAATTAGACATTGAATTCATTTTGTTATTTTATTACACTGTCTTAGAATTTTAAAGGGTAATAGTCAGCTTGCCATAATCAAGTTTGAGAATTGTTAGAAGTATTTTTTAGAAACCTTCCTGAAAAATTTAATTTTTATAATAATATCCTAAAATATATACATATTTTAAAACCATACATACTGGTAGGCATTTTAATCATGTTTAGGAGTTTGGGTTTCTTAGAGAAATATATAGAAATATGTGAATAAATAGAAATAAAGAAATATATAAGCCATTATTATATATTTCTTTAGTTCCTTATAATATTTTACTTTTTTATAGAAGGAACAATCATATCAGAAAAATAGCACATCCACTTCTAGCCCAAAGTAAACAAACAAACAGAATACATTTCATAGGTGACTTTTTTTTTTTTTTTTTAAGAAGAATTCTGTGAAGTTTATATAACACAGTAAAGTCAGCTTTCTGGCACAGCTGGAGAATGAGGTATTCTGGTCAAATATTCTACTTAAAAGAGTTACCATATATTTTACATGGATCACCTCTTTACAAAGAGCTGGAATAGATCAAAATAAACCTAGGGCTATGTAGGTAGGGTGATCCCAGTGGAATTCAAAGGTGTATATGATTAAACAGAGGGAGTTGGTCCATCCTTAAGAGCTATATTAGCATGAAAGGATTTATGCAGGTACTTTATTTATTCTAGACTTCAAGGAAAAAGAAGATGCATACCTAGGTGCCTGCATAAATGGGACGAAAGGCAACAACTAAGCAGTTTATGATATTAACATCTCTGGTCTCTAGTACAATGTTTTAAAACCTCCATGGAAAAAAGGGATCAGAAGGGAAGCTACTTCTGCATTAAACATAATACCACTGTGGTATTTCAAGGATTGGTGGAAAAACTGGAGCAGTAGGAGACTTGCGAAACCACCCTCAATCCAGACATACTAAACCAAAACCCAATGCCATCATGTCGATTCTGTCTCATAGTGAACCTATATAGGGCTTCCGAGACCGTAAATCTTTACAGAAGCAGCCAGCCTCAGTATTTATTGAGGGCAAACACCAAGCACTTTTGTGAGCAAAAAGCATTAGCAGAGGGGAACAGCAGCTTCATCAGGAGAGGAAGAGCAGAGCTTTTGTTTTGTTTAACACTGTAGTCAGAGGAATGGAATGTGCTCACCTACTAACCAAAAGGTTGTAGGTTCCAGGCCACCAAGTCTAAAGGATGGCCTAGTGATCTATTTTAGAAAAATTGTTTATTGTTGTTAAGAGCCATAGAGTAGGTTCCGACCCATAGCGACCCTGTATGGGGTTTCCGAGGATTGGCTGGTGACCTTACTGTTCAAATTGACTTTGCAGTCCAGTGCATTAATGCACAGTGCCACACCAGGACGTCTAGAAAAAAATAGCTATTGAAAAATCTATCAGCACAAGTCTACTCTGGCCAACAGGGGGCTGTCAGGAGTAGGAGTTCACTCTTTCTTGTTTTAGTTTTTATCTATTTTTGTATTACCTTCACCTTTGAATAGTAGGTACTCAACCAATGTTCTTCTATGCTGTCCAGTCAATTGTTGACTCATACCAACCCCATGTGACAGAGTAGAGTTGCCACATAGGGTTTCCTAAACTGTAATCTTTACAAGAGTAATCACCAGGAACCACTGGGTAGGTTGCAACTGAGCAGTTACTAGCTGTGCTACTCGAGTTCCTTACTCAATAAACAGTTGTGGGCTCATGTTAAATTGATAGCATACTTTATATGAGATGACTCCAGATATACTTGGGAAGATTTTACAGAGAACTTTAGTCCTATCTCAGCCAGTGGGAATAAAGAAGAAATACTCTGGAATATTGGGACTGTTACTAAGTTGATCCCTATCTGAATTCACAGGTGATGACAACTGGTGACATTTCACTTACAAATAAAACTATTCTCCTCAAAAGACACATCAAGGTTTTACAGTTTTTTCAAGGTCATCTTCATAATATTGTCTTTTCATTTGGCATCTAATGGATTTTTTGTTGCTGGTATTCTAGATAATAGAATTGATATGACTGGTTAAATTTCTACTTTGGGCCTGACCATGAACTAAGTAAGACTGTGTGCCTAAGGGCAGGAGGTTGGCCTGCAGAATGAGCCCTTTGGATATGCAAATTAATATATCTATTGTTTTGTTTTATATTGTTTGTATGTGCATATCAAATATTTTTGCTTTGCTCATTTGTGATATATAAGATGTCAATAGGCTAACTGTTGTTGCATGGAGGGGATTTGTAATCAATGAGATGAAACAAAGTGTATGATTTGAATGTGAGGCCAATGATCTAGTCTGTAAACCTTCACTCAATTCCCAAAACAAAAACAACCTCTACTTTGTTAAATAATAAATGTGGTTTCTTGCAAAAGGCCACCATTTTTATACTTGCACTAACACTACCTTTATATGTCAAGTGCAATGTAAATTGAAGGTTTTAAACTGTGTCAAAATAATTCAAGTTTTGGATCAGGGAATACATACATATAAAATCATAAAAATACATTCCCATTTCTTTAAAGGCAAATTGCCTCTAATGAGTGAATGAAATTTTCTGTGTATTATCAATTTAGTCTTTTGAATCTAAATAAATGCAGATGCTCACTTTAGCTTTCCAATTATTATGTTAAATCTAGATGTTCTTGAGGTCTTGGTAAAGAGATGAGAGTTCCTCAAAATTATGTATCGCCATAAGCAATGATGGCTACACCAGGAGCACTAAGACAAGCTTAGATTTTAAAGGACATACAACAGAAGAGAATTAAAATAAGAGGTTATCTTAACTCACCATGTCATACTGGCTAAAGGAGAATTAAGGCTTAATAACCATCACAAAAGGAGCTCTGTTAGCATAGTGGTTATGAATAGTGGCTGCTCTACAGGAGAAATGACAAGGCTCTCTGCTCCTATAATGATTTACAGCCTCAGAAGCCCTGTTCAGGGTTGCTATGGGTCAGAACTGACTCAAGGGCATTTTAACAACAATCACAAACTTGCCTCTGAGCCTTCATCTAGTTTTAATGTTGTGCTTCCAAATTTCCTCTCTGTTCTAAGAGATCCAGATTCTCTTAGGTGTGTCTCATTGTCTTATTCTGCTGTTTGTACTGCCTATACTTGATTTTTCCCAACCTGTGAGAAGAGTTTACTCTAAGATGTTTGGCCTTTAAATAGCCACAGTTCTTTTGAGAGTGTGACAACACCACCACTGTGGTAAATGGATTAGAAGTTCAAAATAGATAAGAAAAGCAGACACGGGTACCAGTCAGGAGATCAGTGTAATAGTTGACCTGAGCAATGGGTAGAGGCCAGGAACGGAAATAGTGTCAGTGGTCCAAGAGAGAAATGGATGTATTCAAAAGAGTTCAATAAAACTGAATAATAGCGTAAATGCCATGATTTATGAATATCAGTTAGCATCCTGTGGTGTCTTGAATTTACTTGCCATGGCTTTTCTATGCAGTCTTCTTAATTCCCACCAGTGATTGGGTTGTTGTTGTTGCTGTGTGCTGTGGAGTCAGTTCCAACCCATAGTGATCCTGAACAGGGTTTCTGAGGCTGTAAATCTTTACAAGAGCAGAAAGCCTCATCTTTCTCCCACGGAACAGCTGGTAGTTTCAAACTACCGACCTTGTGGTTCACAGCCGGATTCCTAACCACTAAGCTACCAGAGCTCCTTAGTGATTGGGTGTTGTTGTTGTTATTAAGTGCCCTCGAGTCAGATCCGACCCATAGGGACCCTGAACAGGGTTTCCGAGGCTGTAAATCTTTACGGGAGCAGAAAGCCTCATCGTTCTCCTGCAGAGCAGCTTGTAGTTTCCAACTGCTGACCTTGTGGGTCACAGCCCTATTCATAACCACTAGGCTGTGGGACCATGCAAATAAGGCATATAGGACTCTAAGGCTGGGATTGGTAACTTTTGCCCTCCAGGTAAATTCAAAAGGAGCCATCTCAGAAGCAGAGAGGGAAGATCCAAAGACCTTCAAAAAGGAAGACATTGGCAGAACAAACAAGATGACGGATCAGGTGGACGTATAGCAGAGAGCTCCCCAACAACAACACAGAATACCCGACCAAGCAGGTTCAGGGGATGGTCCC
>NW_006408698.1:5502853-5600523 GCF_000296735.1 Chrysochloris asiatica | reverse complement strand
ATAATCAATGTAATGAAACAAGTTATATGAATTGTTGAATGTGAAACTGATGATGTGCCCTGTAAACTTTCACTCAATCCACAATAAATACCTTATATTAAAAATAAATAAATAAATAAAAGGAAGACATTAGTGACATGTGAGATCCCTACCTAGAGAAACAGCAAAAGCAGAAGCAACAGTGAAGGCAACAACACAGGTGGTGGCATGAAGAGACAGAGCAGCTTCTGGCTCTACACCCATGGACTGAGTAAAGTTGAGTGCCAATGGGCAGGAGACTGGCTTGAAGAATGTTGCCCTTTGGGCATTCACAGACTGGCTACAATTAACTTTGTAACACTAGCCAGAGCAGAACAGAGGTCATGGGACCCAAAGTTGAGAAGCCAAAGACAAGAATGAGGCTTCACAACAAAACATTAAAAAAAAAAAAAGAGTGAGCCTTGCCTGCAGTATGGCAGACAGAGGCTTTCCTGACTGGAGAACTGCTGTGTCCTGAGTTGGTTTTGATCCTGAATTGTACCCTATTCACTTCCCTAATAAACCCCATAATCATGAGTTTTGTTATAAATTCGGTATGGCCACTGCAATGGATTATGGAACCCAGATGTGTCAGAATAGGGTAAAGCTGATTGTAGAGTGGAAGCCTGTCTGACCTCCACTTCATAGGAATTGGCCATGAGCTGATTTTGAGTTTGATTCTCTTTCCCCTTCTGAAACCAGTGGCAGTCAGACATGACTCCCACATGGTCTTAACACCTCATAACACTTGTCCATTTTATAATGTTCATGTAAGAACGATTCAAATACTGTTTGTTTTTTTAAATAAAACATACATTAAAATTCATATAGTAAATGAACAAAAGTAAATACTTATTCTATTGAGAGGAAATCTGCTAGGATGACTAATAGTATTGGTAACATTTTATTTTCAAATCAGGTCAATAGATCTAGTAATTCTATCAAGATTTATTCCTGTATTTCTAGTATATAAGATATGGAATGAGGACATACACGTAACAAAAATTTACTGAGTGTCTGGGTAACGTATTGTCCTTTAAAAAGCAAACCAAACCAATACAAAAACACACAGAAGCAGTAGGAAACTGACAGATTTAAAAGACAGGAAAACAAAGTATTTTCTGTAATTTATTTGGAGCTATGAAAGTTATTGAAGTATAATACTTGCCTCGAACACTTTCCCAACAGCTGAAATTAATTTTTATGCCTGTGCAAGAATCCGGATGGTGGTGAAACATATAAGCTTCACTGATTTTGAATATTCTATTCAAAATATCTCAAAAGAAAAAGAGACTTATTTGTACAGTCAACTATTTGAACTAGGAGAATGACTGAAGCATAAAGGAGAATAAGCAAAAAAGATGTTTTACACGTTACATAAATATGGATTTTTGGTTTTATCCTACAAAATATTCAGTTTTTAAATTGCTGCTGTTGTAAAGTGCTGTCCAGTAAAATTGGGAGCTATTAGTTAATCATATGTGGTGTGTTGCGCTGTAGGATAAGCACTTGACCACAAGGTCAGCGGTTCAAACTTACCAGCTGATCCTCAGAAACCCTATACAGGGTCAATACGGGTCAGCTCTGACTGGACAGCACTTAACAAAAACATTTTACTTATGTAGCTTTTAGAACACAGATGAAATAAATCTCAGAGAAATTAACAAGAAAGACAGTTCTAATTCAGAATTTAGAAATGTTTTCAATAATATCTAACTTCCTGCCAACATAAGTATATTCTTCTTGACTATCTTTAATATCCTCTTTAGGTGAGTAATATACATTACAAATAATATTAATAATTAATACAGTAGCACTGCAAAGAGATTACCCTATTTTTCTTTCAATTAATTTAAGTGAGATCATTTTGTTAAAGGTCTTAATCTATAATATTGATTTCTTTTGTTTATTTCCATTTTTGACATCTTTTGGAGATCTCTGAGAAAGGTTTTTTTGGTCTGTGCATTTTGTTTATGCTAGACATGCCAAATACATCTCCCAAGATGAAATTCTGAGCTCATTTGGAAGTAATCTTTGGTAGCACATGAATCAGAACTCTTATTTTGTTCTCAGCACTACTGGTATTTTATTGCTTCCATCTATAGTCCAATATGCTTTTAGCGCTAAGAACCCTGAGGCCAAACACACAAAGCAGGAAGAAAATGGGAACTTCAGGAGATTACAATTTTTGTCTCTTTTTCAGAGTTCTTCCCTCTCCTGGGAGAGTGAAATCACTTTAAGCTCACTAAAAAACAGGAACATGGTAAGCACAAATGATTGACTGAAGTTGGTGATGTTGATTTAGGAGTCTACAGCTTATAGGTCAGATGTAAAACCCTTAAACCTGCTTGTCAAAGTCGCTTGTCAAATTCCTATGGATTTTTCCAAGCTCTGCTCAAATGTCAGTTTCTCTAAAAGGGGGCTTCTCTGACCAAGTCAGGCAGAGTTAGGCAGTTTCTCCCTTGTATTATTACAGTACCTTCACATATACCAATGTTTGTTGTTGTTAAGTGCCGTCGAGTCGGTTCCGACTCATAGCCACCCTGTACAGGGTTTCCAAAGCTGTAAATCTTTACGGGAGCCTCATCTTTCTCCCGCGGAGCAGCTGATAGTTTCGAACTGCTGTCCCTTAGGTTCGCAGCCTGATTCGTAACCACTACTGCCAGAGCTCCTTATATACCAATGTTGTTGTTGTTGTTAAGTGCCGTCGAGTCGGTTCCGACCCATAGCGACCCTGTACAGGGTTTCCGAGGGTGTAAATCTTTACGGGAGTAGAAAGCCTCATCTTTCTCCCGCGGAGCGGCTGGTAGTTTCGAACCGCTGACCTTAAGGTTCGCAGCCCGATTCGTAACCACTACGCTACCAGAGCTCCAATGGCAGCACTTATAAAATCATAGTGTATTTAATTGTTCTCTCCACTGGTGGTCTTTTTTTTTATCTCAGGTCTAGAATATTATTGAAATCAAGCAGACCCTCAACAATAAAAATAAATTTGTTGCTGTTGGAAAATAGCTAATAATACTCTACTTCTGCCCAGCACAGGTTAAAAGGTATTTTTCCATAGAGTAGTATATTGATTCTAACAGCATCCCAATGAAAAAAAGTATGGCAGGAATAATCCATATTTTAGGGATGAGAAAGCCAATGTCCAAAGAGGTTACATGACCAATCCAAGTTCAAAACAGCTAGCACATTGCACACCTTAGTCTCATGTTAGCAAGTTGATAACAATTTGTAGATAGAAGTAGTGCTATATAAGGCAAAGACGGTTACAGCTGGCCGAGTTACCAGTTTGAAAGCTGGGAAAACTCAATCTTAATTGGCTCTCAAGAAATTAAATGCACCTAAAAACCAGACAAGGAAAAAAATTGGAAACACATTCTTTCCCTAAGTTCCAGCTACATAAGCAGTGAAATCAGTAGAGTGGTTGTTGTTGTTAAGTGCCGTTGGGTCGATTCCGATCCATAGTGACCCTGTATAGATTTTCCAAGGAGCAGCTGGTGAGCTTTAACCACTGACCTTGCAGTCAAATGACTTTGCAATCTGACTCATTAGCCCACAGCACCACACCAGGACTCAAATAAATAAATATCTCCTGATTATGTATGTTTGTAATACACATGACTCCACCATCTCTGAAATTCTAGCCATGGATTTATAGACTTTGAAAGAAGACTAAATTCTTAAAGTTCTTAAACCTCAATTACTTGAACCTCTCTATTAAAAAAAGGACAAGAAAAAAATGAATACCCACACAAAAAAGATAAATCAATTACTTACCAAAAGATAAACACCATTTTTGAGACAGCACCATAGCACAGAATTAGGTCTTCTTAACACTGCTACCTTTACACTTTTAACCAAGTAAGGATTTAGAAGTTGTTAGGATTAAATTGTATCCCCCAAAACTGTGTGTTTAGATCCTAACTATTGAAGATGTAATCCAATTTGCAAATAGGTCTTTCTTTGTTATGTTAATGTGACCTTCTCAGTGTAGGGCTTGCTTGAAACCAATCACTTTCGAGATACAAAAAGAGTGCATTAGGCACAGAAACAAGTCAGGCCAAATTGAGAATACAGATGTGACATAAAAATCACTTAGCAACACTGGGGCTACTGAAGCTGAAGGAAAAGTTAACAGATTAAGAGCCTTCCCCTAGAGCTAGCTAGTCCCCTATCCTTTGTGAGTCCTGGTGTGGCATAGTACGATAACCACGGGACTGGTAACAAAATGGTCAGAGGTTCAAACCCACCAGTTGCTCCTTGGAAACCCTATATACGTTGCTATGAGTTGGAACGAACTTGTTGGCCTTAACCACAACAACAACGAACCTTTGGTGAGAAAATAAATTTCTGTTTTTCAAAATCATCCATTTGTAGAAACAATGTTCTATATCCTGCTTTGGTGAGTAGCATCTGGGATCTTGAAAGCTCATGAGCAGCCAACTAAGATGTAGCTATTGGTCTTTCCATGTACGTACGCAAGTAAGAAGACTGATGAGAACTAAAGAGGCTTAGACTCAATTAGGACTAATACAGAACAGGTGAACATCAGTCTCTATGACTCTGAGACCAGAAGAACTAGATGGTGCCTGGCTGCCACTTCCAATTACTCTGAAAGGGATCACATTAGAAAGTCCTGGATGGAGCAGCAGAGAATATGGAACAAACAACCAAATTTTTTTTTTTTAAAGAACAATACAAAACCAGGTTTACCTTAACTGTCAGAAAGACATTGGTGGAATTTGAGGCTATGGCTCTCAACCACCCTTCAGGTCTGGAAAGAAACTCACGCTTGTGGCCCAATTTTCCACCAAGTTGTGGATAGGTTTGTGGGGGTAGGGGGGAACGGTAACAGCACTAGTAAGGAATTCTCACTAAGGAATGGTCGATCACTCAAAATGAAAAGGACAACATTTACCTAAGGACAAAGTTGAGAAGGGACAGGAAGGTGGGAGAAGCGCAAATAGGAATCACAGGGAGGAAGCAGGATAACTCTTGATGCATGGAAAGGATTGCAATCATTGAGATGAAACAAAGTGTATGATTTGTTGAATGTAAAGCTGATGATCTTGTCTGTAAACATTCACTCAATTCACAATAAAAGTTTTAAAACACCAAACAAAAAACACCCACCTGTGTTATATCTGTTAAAGCAGCACTGAGAAACTGAGGCAGAATTGATATGAACACCCACCTAGTAGCATCAAGTCAGTTCCAACTCATCACGACCTACATGGGGTTTGTTGTTGTTAAGAGTCATTGAGTTGGTTCCAACTCACATGGACCCTGTATAGGGTTTCCAAAGACAGACTGGTGGGTTTGAACCACAAACCTTGTAGTTACTAGACCAGTGCTTATCCAACAGCACCACACTAGGACACCAAATGGGGTTCCCGAGATTGTGAATCTTTATGAGAGCAGAAAGCCTCATCTTTCTCCTGTGAAACAGCTGATGGGTTTTAACAGCCAATCTTGCAGTTAGGAGTCGAGTGGTTATACTGCACAGCCATCAGGACTCCCTTCATAAGACTACAGTTCTTAGCATGGTTTTTAAATAGCTGACTACTATGACACAAAAATTAACTTTGAAATCATGCACACACATACTACTACACAGTGTATGGGGAGAGGATACACGAGGTAGCAGGCAATATTTTAGGACCCAATCCATGTTGTTGTTAAATGCTGTCAAGTCGTTCCAACTCATAGTAACCCTATATAGGGTTTCCTAGAAGTGGCTGGTGAGTTTGAACTGCCAACATTGTGGTTCAAATCGACCTTGTAGTTCAAATCGACATTGCGATCCAGTGCAGAACAAGGTAACTTTGAACAACAATTGTCAATGGTAATTATATTTAATTATTTTTCAATTTCTATTCACCCATAGACACTGATGTTACACGAATAAGCAGTTGAATTTACCCTTTCAAAGCATCAACATTTAAAACGTGGAATCCAAGTATTCATACCATATTTATAGATTGTAGGTTTTGAAGATGGCTTGACCATCTATCTCCATTTACCCTTCTTTCCATTTCTAGGAGAACACAGTCCACTAGTTACTGCACAGCTAAAAATTAAACATTAAAGTGCGAAGACCAAAGACCAAATTCAGCTAATAACACAGCAAAAAAAAAAAAGGGGGGGGGGCAGGGGGAAGTTAATATTAAGAAAGTTTTTGGTTTCACTTCAATTACTAAAGCTGTTTGTTTAACTGTGGGGATGTGCTGAGGGTTATATGCCCCAGGTTAGTAGATGAAAGCAAGCTGCTTTCCACAAACATAGCTGCATTTCAAAAACTGCAATTCACACCAAAATCGAATGATTTCATGGGGCAGCACCACTGAGGGCAGCTGATTTAACAAATAACTACTATGGGATCAGAAACATTCCGAAAATTGCAACTAATTGGTTTGTTAATTGATCTTCCCTGCTGAGGGTAATTGCTAGAGTTCCTTCTTTGAAATATATGGACCTTTACCTGTGTGATATCACCTATTTGCATATCTTTTTGTTACTATCATAATCAGAGGTTGTACTCCTCCTTCTATTCATTCCCTGGATGCAGAGCTCATTTTCATAGCAGTTTTACAGCAAGACCTATTTTTCCCTTTAGGATAACTTGTAATCTGATTGCCCACCTCCAATTAAAGCTGATATTTACTGTTAGCCCCAAGAGCTACAGTTTAAAACAAGAGCTGAAATATGAAAAGAAACTTTAGGTATTCAAGGTCGATTACATAGTTCAATTCAAAACCATTTTGTCATTTATTCATTTATTGTTCATAAACCAATCACAGCACTTTAACATATCAAATGAAAGGTGACTTTGAATATTTTTTAGGGTAGGTGAAATTCAAATACTATGCTCTGTAAGAATAAGGGTTGTTTAAGTACCAAATCATTCATTTTTCTATAAAATTTCAGTAGAATACATCTCATGCATACATAAAGCTGATGATAATTCACTTAGGTCCCCATTATATGATAAGCCAGTTAACAATTTTTATCCATGTGACAGGTATATAATAATATCTGTCATTTCCTGTTATAGGATTATAACATGAAATCAATACACTCAATAGGTACACAAAATGCCAAAGGAGACGTTATTGGAAAATAAACACAATAGGCTTTGTAATGATTTGAGAGGTATTACTCACCAAAAACAAAGTTCGGAAGTTGCTGAGATCACCAAAAAATTCTTCTATATCCACTGTCTTAGAGTCGAAAATGAAATATTCTCCGAGATTCTCATACAGTTTCATCATGTTGTTGTACATGGTGAACAATTTGTCACACTGGTCTCTGGCACTCTTGGTAAAGCTGTAACTTTGTGTTAAGGAACAAGATTCAATAAGATCTCAAAGGCAATCATTAGATATTAAGATAAAATGACACCATCATTTCTGTAAATATTTGTAAGAGTCATATTGGTTAGTAAGTTTTGAATATCTACACATTCAACAAAACCATTTAATGTAGACAGAAAGTATCTAGAATATGTTTGTTAAATGAAAGCACTTAAATAGCAAAAACAATGGCATCATAACATTATGATCAAGATATCACACAAACAAATACCAAAAAAACTTAGTATACAAAGCTCTTTATTGAATACACAAATTCTACATGCAGACAGAAACAACCAACTGATTCCAACTCACGGTGATCCCAGGTTAGTCAGGCTAGAACTGCACTCCACAGTTCTTTCAATGACTTTGGAAATAGGTCACCAATGATCTTTGGCAATAGGTCACCAGGTCTTTCTTCTGAAACATGTCTGGGTAGGTTTGAACTGCTAAACTTTTGCTTAGTAGCCCAATGCTTAATTGTTTGTGCCAACCAAGGATCTAGATATACAGAGAGCCTGTAGGGAGTAGTCTCTGGGGAGTACAAACAGTTAATTGCTTGACTGCTAACTGAATGGTTGGAAGATTGACTCTACCCAGAGGTACTGAATAAAGGCCTAGTGATCTATTCTCAAAATATAGCAGCCTCTAAAAACTCTTAAGGAGCACAGTTCTACTCTGACAAACAGAACATCACCATGAGTCAGAATGGACTCAATGGAAACTGTTTTTCTTTCTGGTTTCATTTTCAATGATAAATTCTACATATTGGTTTTGTGAGTCCTGGTGGGTTAACACACTGGACTGCAACGTCAGTTAGAACTGCACACCTTATACAGGGTTGCTGTGAGTCGGAACCAATTTAATGGCACTGAACAACAACAAGCAAAAACAGTATATGTGTTTGTTAGTTGTGTGCCCCTAAGTCGGTTTTGACTCATAGTGACCCTGTATATGATTTTCATGGCTGTAAATCTTTCTGGGAGCAGAAAGCCTAAACTTTCTCCTGCAGAGTTACTAACAGATTCCAATTACTGACCTTGTGGTTAGCAGCCTAGCTCATACTCCAATACACTACCAGGGATCCTTATATGTATGTGTTTAAATGTATGCATGTGGAGAAGTAGGATCGGGAGAGAAAAAAGAAAGAAGAAAGAAGGGGAAGGAGGAGAGAAAGGGATAGATAGAGGGAAGAAAGTGAAGATATAAATTTCCTATAGCTCTAGAGTTTTAATCATGCAATGGGCTTCTTAAACCATAGATTGCTGTGCCTTCAGTCAAGGAACCTGAGAATGGTCATCATCTCAGGTGATGACCATGCTGCTGGTCTAGGGAACTCATTTGGAATAGTACTGCTTTAGAAAATTAAGTAGAGGCTATTATCACAAAAAATAAATTAGGTAGCTGTTTTAGAATTTATAACAAATGAGTAATGATGATAATATGAATCATAACCACCATGTATCTGTCAGGGTTCTCCAGAGAAATAGAGCCAAGAGAGATTTATCTTAAAGGAGCTGGCTCCTCGCACAAATCTGGGGACAGGCAAGTTGAAGTTTCTAGGGCAGTATAGCAGGCTGAAAACAAGGCAAAATATTACTGCAGTGATTTAATTATTTCCAGATTTATAAATTTATTTGATAAACAGCTGTTAGTTGTCATCGTCATTGCCTGTAGGTTTTTTAATATGGTGACAGGCACATAGGTCACCCATATATAGAGCTTATTTGGTGAATCTTCATTTTCACTATATTTTCTGGTTTCCCTATTCCTAAATGTCTACTGGGAGTTTGGGTGTGGTGCTGTGGGTTAATGTTCTGGAGTGCAAGGTCAGTTTGAACTGTAAGGTCAGTGGTTCAAGCTCACCAGCCGCTCCTTGGAAACCCTATATATACAGGGTCGCTAAGAGTTGGAACTGACTCAACAGCACTTAACAACAACAACAAATGCCTTCCCATCTTTGGTTTTGGACAAATATTGTCCTTTTTGTCTTAAATAATTGATTGTCCTAAGGAACATACCCTTCTTGGATTTTACTGTTTATTTTATAGTGTCAGCAACAATGGGCTCAAATATAATAACTTTGTGAGGATGGGACAGAACCAGGAAGTGTTTTGTTCTGCTGTGTATGTTGTTGTTGTTAGGTGCTATTGGGTTGGTACCGACTCAGAGCGACCCTATGCACAACAAAATGAAACACTGCCCGGTACTGGGCTACTCTCACAATCATTGCCACGCTTGAGCCCATTGATGCTGCCACTTTGCCAGTCTATCTTGCTGGGGGTCTTCCTCTTTTTCTCTGACCCTCGACTTTACCAAACATGATATCAGTCTCCAGTGAAGGATCTCTCTGGACAATATGTCCAACCATATTGAAGAGAGAGGAGCACAAGTGGAATGCGGGACCTTATCCAGAGAAGAAGGGACACAAGAGATGGAGGCAGAGAATGGGGACATGGAGAGAGGGAGCAGCTGAGGACTTCAGATTCATGGAAAGAGAGGGACTGAGAGTTGGCAGTCAGAGGGCTGATTTGCAGAATGTGCACTTTGCTGGTATAAATTATTATATATGCTTGCTTGTTTAGAAAAAAGAAAAAGAAAAAAAAAAGAACTAAAATGAATAGAGAGAAATACTGTTAACTGATGGTACATGGACGGGATTATAATCATTGTAATGAAGCAAAGTATATGATATGTTGAATGTAAAACTGATGATCTGCCCTGTAAACTTTCACTCAATTCACAATAAAAAACTTAAGGAAAAAAAAAAAAAAAAAATAGTGGTATCCAGGCACCATCTACTTCTTCTGGTCTCGTCTCAGGTTAGAAGAGGCTATAGTTTATGTAGAAAATTACTACATGAACTAATTGCTGCCAGGTGGTAAAAGCATACAAAAGTTGCTTCTTAGATGACTGTTCAAAAGCTTTTAAGACACCATATGCTATTCACCAGACTAGGATATAGAACATTATATTTGTGAACTGTGTTTTGCCAGTTGACCTTGATATCTGCTGAAACTAGGATCCTTAGCCTTCAAGTCTAATAGTTCAGGCCAGTTGTCTAAGTAGTAAATATAACTACTATGCCCCATATGTGCTCTATTATGTATAACAACACTCAAAAAATGGTTGTGAGAAAATGAAATGAAAGGCTAATGGAATATTTCCACAAGATTTTGAAATACTTATCAAATATGAATACACCTGTAGCATATACAAATTTGTGTGTAGAAATATCCATAGCCATGCCTATACATGTATGTGGTTATACTGTATACTGGAGTCTAGAGGCAGAATTTCTTTTTCTGAAAAATCTCAAAATTTGCACTTAAGACCTTTTAAGCCTACTCACATTATAGAATGTAATTTCTTCCCTTTAAAATCAACCAATTATAGATGTTAATCTCAAATATGGAGTCCTGGTACGACACTGTAGAATAACCTTTGGACTGTGGCACTGTGAGTGTTAATGCCCTGGAGTGCAAAGTTGTTTTGAACTGCAAGGTTGCAGGTTCAAGCTCACAGCCGCTCCTCGGAAACCCTATACAAGGTGGCTATGGGTCAGAACCGACTCAACGGTACTTAAAAACAACTAACCACAAGGTTGGTGGCTCAAACCCACCAGCCCTTCCTCAGAAACCCTATAGGGGTTTGCTATGAGTCAGAAAGGATTCAATGGCACATAACTACAACCTCATCTACAAAATACCTCCACAACACCACCTACATTAGTGTTTGACCAAATAACTGCTATTTGATCAAATACTAAAGAGGCTTCTGATGGAGTGATGTGTCCTGTGGACATTTATTGGTGGTGGTGGTGGTGGTGGTTATGTGCCATGGAGTCGGTTCCGACTCATATGGACCCTGTACAGGGTTTCTAAGAATGTAAATCTTTACGGGAGCAGAAAGCCTCATCTTTCTCCCGCGGAACAGCTGGTAGTTTCGAACTGCTGACCATGAAATTAGCAGCCCGATTCGTAACCCCTATGCTACCAGAGCTCCTTGTGGACATATATTAGGAGCCCTAAAAGAGTTTTGTTAAGGAGCTACCAGCCGCTCCGCGGGAGAAAGATGAGGCTTTCTACTCCCGTAAGGATTTACACCCTCGGAAACCCTGTACAGGGTCGCTATGAGTTGGAACTGACTCAACGGCACTTAACAACAACAACAACAAAAGAGTTTTGTTACATTGCCCAGGCAGAGAGAGGCCTACCTGTGGGCAGGGAAGAGGAAAGGCTATCCTGACTGGAAGAACTGTGCCCTGAACATTTCTGATCCTAAATTGTAACCTGGTGTAGCAATGTACTTTAAGGACTGGACTGCTAATCACAAGATCAGAGATTCAAACCTACCAGCTGCTCCTTGGAAACCCTATTCAAGGTTGCTATAAGTCAGAACTAACTTGACTGCACTTACCAAAAGCAGTGGTATCTGAAAATCTTCATGTGGCACTTGTAGGATAAACACTGGACTTCTAACCAAAAGGTTAGGGTTCATACTAGCCAGAAGCTCCTTGGAAACCCTATTGTTGTTGTTGTTGTTAAGTGTCATCAAGTTGGTTCAGATTTGTTGCGGCCCTGCATAGAGTTTCTGATAAAGCTGCTGGTGGATTTGAACCACCAACCTTGCAGTTCAAACTGACCTTGCTGTCCAGCGCATTATCCTGCAGTACCACACCAGGACTCCTAAAAAGCCTATACAGCATTGCTGTGAGTCAGAATTGATTCCACAACACTTCATAACAGCAACAATAATGGTATCTGGTGTGGAGCTATAGGATAAACACAAGATTGCTAAATACAAAGCCAGTGGTTCACATCCACCAGCCTCTCCTGGGAAACCCTATACAAGATCACTATGAGTTGGAACAGACTCAATGGCACTTAACAACATAATAAAGTTATCTCATATATATATATATATTTTTTTTAATTTACAAAACAAACTCATCTGCCACCCCCATTGTAGATGATATACATAAAGACAACTTAGAATCAGAAGCATAAATAAACCAACTAAAATTTTCAAAAACTCAAGGTGCAAAGGGGCTTCAAAAAGTTAGTGGGAAAATGCTATTATCTTTAATTCTATCTACTTATGAAATTTTTGAAGTCCCCTCATGAACATTTTGAAGCATTTCTTTCTCATCTTTCTTATACAGCTAATGATTTTTGAATGTTAATTGCCAAGACTGCTTCAGAGAATGATAACCTGGTTAACCCTAAATATCAAACTGGTTAATTAATAAGATAAACAAAATCTAGATTTTAAACCTGGAGGAGATAAGTCCATGAAAACTGCAAAAATGATCAAAGAGTAAAATTTCTGTAGTTAGAAAAGCACCCAACTTGGAATTTTAATAGAACTGTAACAGCAGAATTTGGAGCACACTCTTTTAAGATCTAATGCTGGTAGTGGTTACTGCAGTGGAATTGATTCCAACTCACAGTGATCCTGCATAGGGTTTCAGAAGCTGTGAATCTTTACAGGAGCAGAAAGTCTCATCTTTCTCCAGTAGAGCGGCTGCTAGATGACATCCCTCGTTCCAGGGACTCTTACCTCTGGAAGTTCTCTGTCAATGTATGCTTGCAGCCGTTTCTGTATTACCTTTAGTAAAACTTTACTCACATGGGATATCAATGAGATTGTCAGAAGATTCCCGCATTCTTTTGGGTCACCTCTCTTTGGAATGGGCACAAATAAGGATCTCTTCCAATTAGTTAGACAGACAGTTGTCTTCCAAATTTCTTGGCAGAGATGAGTGAGTGCCTCCTGTACCGCCTCACTTTCTGGAAAGATTTCAATTTTTATTCCATCAATTCTCAGCGCCTTGTTCTTTGCCAATTCCTTCAATGCACCTTGGGCTTCTTCCTTCAGTATCATTGGCTCTTGATCATATGCTACCACTTGAAATGGCTGAACATTAACCATTCCCTTTGGTACAGTGACTCTGTGTATTCCTTCCCTCTTTTTTTGATGCTTTCTGTATCATTCAATAATTTACCCAGAGAATTCTTCAATAACAAAAAGTTGCGACTTGAATTTTATCTTCAGTTCCCCCAGCTTGAGAAATGCTGAGCTTTGGTTTTCTGACTCCAGATCTTTGCACAATTTGTTGTAATATTTGAATTTGTCTTCTCCAGCTGACCTTTGGAATTTTCTGTTGAGCTCTTGTACCTCCTCATTTCTTCCATTTGCTTTAGTATCTCTACGCTGGAGAGCAAGTTTCAGTGTCTCTTCTAACATCCAATTTGATCTTTTCCTTCCTTCTTGTCTTCTTAATGACTTTTTGTTTTCTTCATTTATGATGTTTTTGATGTCATCCCACAACTCTTCTGGTCTTCTGTCTTTAGTGTTCAATGCATCAAATCTGTTATTCAGATGATCTCTAAATTCAGGTGGGATATATTCAAGGTCATATTTTGGCTCTCCTGGACTTGTTTTCATTTTCTTCAGCTTCAGTTTGAATTTGCATATGAGCAATTGATGGTCTGTTCCACAATCTGCCCCTGGCCTTGTTTTGATTGATGATATAGAGCTTTTTCTTCTTGTCTTTCCGCAGATGTAGTCACTTTGATTTCTGTGTATTCTAGGTGGTGAGGTACATGTGTATCTCTAAGGAAGGTATTTGAAATGAACAAATCGTTGATTTTGGAGAATTCTATCATGTGATCTCCAGCATCATTTCTAACACCAAGGCCATATTTTCCAACTATTGATCCTTCTTCTTTATTCCCAATCTTTGCATTCCAGTCACCAGTAATGATCAATACATCTTGATGGCATATTTGATCAATTTCAGATTGAAGAAGTTGGTAGAATTCTTCTATTTCATCCTTACTGGCTTTAGTGGTTGGTACGTAAATTTGAATAATAGTGGTATTAACTAGGCTTCCCTGTTGTTGTTAGATGCCATTGAGTTGGTACTGACTCATAGTGATCCAATGCACAACAGAAGGAACACTGCCCAATCCTGGGCCAACCTCACAATTGTTGCCATACTTGAACCCACTGATGCTGCCACTTTGTCAATCCATCTCGCTGGGGGTCTTTTTTTCTCTGACCCTCCACCTTACCAAACGTGATATCCTTCTTCAGAGACTGGTATTTCCTGACGAAGTTTGGCAATTCCTGGCTTCCAAGGAACAAGGAGCACTCTGGCTGCACTTCTTCCCTTTAGGTGTATGGCTATTATCCTATCACAGACAGGGTTGCACCTCATGACTGATCTGGATATGTTCTTTTTGACAATGAATGCAACACCATTCCTCTTCAATTTGTCATTCCCAGTATAGTAAGCCATGTGGTTGTCAGATTCAAAATGGCCAATACAGTCCATTTCAGCTCACTAATGCCTAAGAATAGATGTTTATGCGGTGCATTTCATTTCTGACAATTTTCAATTTTTCTGGATTCACACTTCATGCATTCCATGTTCTGATTATTAATGGATGTTTTCAGCTGTTTCTCTTCATTTCGAGTTGTGCCCCATCAGCAAATGAAGGTCCCAAAGGCTTTACTGCCAAAGGCTTCACTCCATTTGTGTCATCAATGTCAACCTTACTTTGAGGAGGCAGTTCTTCCCCAGTTGCATTTTGAGTGCCTTCCAACCTGAGGGGCTTATTTTTCTGGCACTATATCTGATAGTGTTTCTCTGCTATTCATAAGGTTTTCAGTGACTAAAGATTCCGAAGTAGTTCATCACTCCTTCTTCCTAGTCTGTCTTTGTCTGGAAGCTTATCTGAAACCTGTCCACCTTGGGTGACCCTGCTGGTATTTAAAATACCCGTGGCATAGCTTCCTGAATCATAGCAACTCAAAAGTCACCACAGTATGACAAAAATTGTGCCGTGAAATCCTTGATTTCATAAGGTTATCTGAACATTTTGGTATATTTCATTATAACTTAGGGCCAAATTTAGGAGTCCTGGTGTGATGCTGTAAGATAAGTACTAGACCACAAGGTCGGTTTGAACCACAAGGCTGGTGGTTCAAAACTACCAGCTGCTCTTCAGAAATCCTATACAGGGTGGCCATGAGTCTCCACGGAACTTAACAATAACACAACAACAGGGCAAATTTATTTTCCAGAAGAATACAAGGGACATCAGTGGTGAAATCAGACCATTTCAGGGAAAATTACACTGCAGCTGACACTTAACTTAAACAATGTGATGAGATGCCCCCACCTATATTCTATTTACATTACTTAAGTATTAACATTTACATTAGCATCACAACAACTTCTTCCTCTATTAACAACTGAAATGAAATCTTCTAAACCTCAAGTCCATTTGTATGTCAACACACCTGAAAGAATTCCTGCATTTTTTACATACCCTGTTTTTTTTAAAAAACCAAATAAAAGGATATGTCATAGTTTGTAGACATTCTAATTTTACCTTTGAGACTATCAATATAAATTTTTGTATTTTAAAGGAAATGTAAAACATCCTAAGTGCTATAGAAATAAGACAATAACTCTTGATTTTTAAACACAGAATGAAAGTGAGATTTTTGTTTTCTAGCTTCTTTCCTAAATAGAACAGACTGATGCCAGAGTCTTGCT
Organism: Chrysochloris asiatica; assembly: GCF_000296735.1. Taxonomy (NCBI): domain Eukaryota; kingdom Metazoa; phylum Chordata; class Mammalia; order Afrosoricida; family Chrysochloridae; genus Chrysochloris; species Chrysochloris asiatica. The sequence goes on along the minus strand of NW_006408698.1, from coordinate 5,584,578 downwards.
AGGCAGAAACACTTTCAAAAGGTCACTTACTTGTAGTTCATTTGCAATACAAACTACCAAACTGTTTGTATATTTCACAAAGCTCAACATCTGCACAATACTGAGAAAGCCAATGATAACAAAAAAAGCAAAAACTGTGTTGCTCATTTGCCCATTTATCATATCACAATTTTTCACCAGCTAAAAAAATGTCTTTTTTAGCAATACACACAATTCCCTAAATTTGTACTCATAGAACAAAAACGGAATTCAAAAATTCTGTCTGTGTACCAAAATGAAAAAATTTGAAAAATTCCAGGAACAATTTATCTTAGAAATAACAAATTGAAAGCAACCCAATCTCCAAGTCCTTCGCTTATCTTCAAAGTTGTAAAAGGGATGGATGGCATGAGTCAGCACTGTAATATTTCACAGCTGCAAACATATCACCAACTCCTACTTGGGACTGCAGGTAAAAACGAACTGGACAACATCTGGCCTTTTAAGCCTTCAGTTTCATTTAGAAAACTTTCTTTTACTTAAATTTTTTTGCATATACGCAACCACTAAATACAAGGTAATGGTTGATAAGCATTCTGATTGATAAAATGACCATTAATACCTTATCTAGAATTTCAACAAGCATATAATCTAATATTACCAATACTTACTTAAAATTTTTTGCATATAGGCAACCACTAAATACAAGGTAATGGTTGATAAGCATTCTGATTGATACAATGACCATTAATACCTTATCTATACTTTTCAACAAGCATATAATCTAAAATCACTAATACTTCTGTCACCATTAACATGCATCTGTATAGGGCTTTATGGTTTACAATATGCTTTTCCCAGCATTATATTCCATGGACATTACTGACAATAAAAATGACCTTCATATTGCTAAATGCAATCATTATTTACATCTTTTGTCCTATGAATGCTTCAGCAACATCCAAAACATTTAGGCTTGTCTCTTAAGTTTCTGACATGCTCTCATGTTTTGAAAGTTGGCGTTTTCTTTCTCTTTACTTCCTGAGAGTTTGATCCTGAGCTCTTTGCCTAGTTTACCTCAGCCATTCTCATGGCACTAAATACTATTTATGTGGAGATGAATGGAGTCCAGTGGAGCAGTGGGTTAAGAGTTGGGCAGCTAACAAAAGGTCTGCCATTTGAATCCATCAGCAACTCCTCAGGAGATGGATGTGGCAGTCAGCTTCCAAATAGATTTGTTGTTGTTAACTGCCATTGAGTTGGTTCTGACTCATAGCAACCCTGTACAGGGTTTCCAAGGAGCAGGTGGTGGTTAGCAGTCCAATGCTTATCCTTACAGAGTCCTAAATAGATTATCAGGGTTCCTATATAGATTGTTGTTGCTGTTGTTAAGTACTGTGGAGTAAGGGTTCTGACTCATATTGACCCTGGCACAAGTTTTCCGAGGCTGTAAATCTTTATGGGAGCACAACGCCTCATCTTTGTCCCGCAGAACCACTGGTAGTTTCAAACTGCTGATCTTGAGGTCAGTAGCCTGACTCCTAACCACTATGCTACCAGAGCTCCTTTAAATTTAGATTGCTGTTGTTGTTAAGTACCCTGGAGTCTGTTCTGACCTATGGGAGCAGAATGCCTCCTCTATGTCCCGTGGAACAGCTGGTAGATAAGCAGCCTTGGAAATCCTATGGAGCACTTCTACCAAGTCTTATTGTTGTTGTTAAGTGCCCTCTAGTCTGTTCCAAAGGAACTCTGATAGCATAGTGGTTATGAATCGGGCTGCCAACTTCAAGGTCAGCAGTTCAAAACTACCAGCAGTTCCGCGGGAGAAAGATGAGGCCTTCTGCTCCTGTAAAGATTTACAGCCTCAGAAACCCTATACAGGGTCTGTATGAGTCGGTTCCGATGCCAACCAAGGCACATAACCACCACCAACCAGTCTGTCCCAACTCTTAGAGACCTTACAGAGCTTTTCCAAGGAGCTCCTGGTGAATTTGAACTTCAGACCTTGCACCTAAACCAAACTTTCCATATCCATTGCTTCTTCTACAGTGCCATACCAGGACTCTACCATGTCCTATAGTGCAGCTATTAATTGGTAACAGGATATATGTTGCTGACTCCCAAATTTACACTCCTCTACCTAGCCTAATCTCTTTTCTGATGTTCACATGTGTGTAATCAACTGCCTATTGGAATCCTGGTGTGGGGTTGGAGGATAAGCACTGGACTATAAATCACAAGGTTAGTAGTTCAAACCCACTGGAAACCCTTTACAGGGTCGATATGATATGAGTCGGAACCTACTCAACAGCACTAAATAACAACATTGGTGTTACTGGACAAAAGATTTGGCAGCCAATCAATGCAGCCAATTCACAGTGACTAAATGCAAATCAATAAACGTTTTCCTGACAGATCTGGAAGACAGTGAGATCCCTCTCAAAGACTGGCTTACTTTTCCCATACAGTTGGGAGTTCTTATGTCCTTCTGGACAGCAATTCATTCGTTATTATCATATTCCTTTCCCAGAGTTTAATGGCTCTATCATCCAGGAATATAAATTACACCCCAAGAGTTCACAGCCCCTTATATCTTGGGAGCAACTCCCCCCTTGCTCCTTCAAACAAAGTTAATGGTTTTGTTGCAGACATCTGGGTGCCAGATATTTTCTTTCCTTGGAGGCATATAGCCTTCTGGTTTTCCTCCCAGCTTGTCTCCTCCTTCTAAGGTTTAATTAACAACACAGCACTAAATTATTCAGCCTACAGGTTCCAGGAGTAAGTACACAAGGGAAAAGTTCGTCAAGGCAGTAATGATAGGGAGCAATGATTAAAAAAGGGTTTATGAGTAACAGAAAAAGGGTTTATGTCTAAAGGAATATGGGAATATGACCAAAAACCTATAAAAATCCTTTTCTCATTGGTATCTCAAATGTAAATAAATCATCTCCTGGAAGCAACAACTTTCCATGTTATTGTTAAGTACTTTCCAGTTGGTTTTGACTTATAGCAACCATGTAAAGGATTTCCTAGGAGCAGCAGGTTGAGTTTGAACCACTGACCTTGCAAACCAACCTTGCAATCCAGTACTTGTAGTGTAGCACACAACAGGATTCCCAACTTTCCATAGCTCTTGGTGAAAAAACACCCCACCAAATTCCTTTTCAGGGTTTATAAGGCCCAGGTGTGGTGCTGTGGGCTCATGCAAAGTCCTTTGAATTGTAAGGCCAGTGGTTCCAGCTGACCAGCTGCTGCTTGGAAACCCTACACAGGGTTGCTATGGTCTATGGTCAAACTCTACTGGAGAGTACTTAACAACAACAGGGAAAGTTATGGGAGGGTTTACAAGGCATGATTTATTTACATTTGAGACACTTACATTTGAGGCACTTAACACCAACAACAAATGTGTCATTATCCCTCTTAAGCACTATGCATAGTTACATTAACCTTTCATTTCCTTCCTTGAATACACCAAGCTAATGCTCAAGGACTTTTCCCTTGCTGGTCTCACTACCTAGTCTGTTTCTTTTCCACTAAGGTCATTCAAGCTCAGCCCAAATATCACCTTATTAGAGTAAGTTTTCCCAAACATGTAGTGGAAAATACCCAGCTCCATCACTATTATTCTGGCCTATTGTATTTCATTCTAAGCAGTTATTTTAGCACGTTTGGAAAACATCTTTAATACACAGTGAGCCCTGAGAATTTGCCAGGAGTCCCTAAGAGTAGATCTTGCCTGGCACTGACTCATCAGCATCTACAACAGTGCCTGGTAACTACAAGAAATAGCAGTGTTACAGAGTGGAATTGCTCCATAGGGTTTCCTTGACGATCTGTAGGGGGGTAGATCACTAGGCCTATCTTCCATCACTCGATAGGGTGGGCTCAAACCACCAAAGTTTAGGACAGTTGTTAAGTTCTGTCAAGTCTGTTCCAACTCGTAGAAACCCTGTACAGGGTTTCCAAATAGCCGGTGGGTTTGAACCATCAAATTTGTGGTAAGCAGTTCAGTGCTTATCCTACACAATGCCATACTAGGTTAGCAGTTGAGGACAAATGTTTTGTGCCATCTACGGACCTTGTTGCTGTTATTGCTGGTGCTGTGAAGTTGGTTCTGACTTACAGGGACCCTGTACAGGGTTTACTGAGGAGTGGCTGTTGGGTTTCAACTGGGGGCCTTGCAGTTAGCAGTCCAGAGCTTACCTTACAGTGTCACACTAGGGCTGCAATGATTCTAAACTCTAACTTTTTACAAAATATTTACTCTGTGCCGGGCACTGTAGAATGCTTCGCATAGATTAACTCACTTTTTTGTTTTGTAAGGTAAGAGTTTGCTCAAGGTCACACAGCTGGAAGGTCACAGCAAAAAGAGTACCTTGTGGGGAGTGGTTCCAATGTCCAGGTTCTTAACCACTATGCTACAAAGCTTCTTGTTAAATATTTGTTGAAAGACAGAAGCCTCATTATAACATTGCATTGGAGAATGGGTCATGGGGATTACATGAGGACTTAAACTAAAACCCCTTTTAGGAGAAGTGTTCATTGAAAGGTTTCATACATTAAATATGTACATCATTAAAAAAAATACTACTAAGTACAATGATAAACTTTTGAAAATATCACTGATTTTAAACCATAATTCTCAATCATAACTCTAGAAATTTAATTTATAAAACATATATAAGTTACAAAAAGCATTTTTATACTACTAACTCATGTGGAAAATCTGAACTAGGGAAGCAGTCTGCACAATTGCTTGGATAATTATGCACTGCATAGATTGTGCAAACCTTTTGTTATCTATGGTTTTGTGTGGCCATATGTATATAAATCTAGAGTCTATTCCTTAGAATATAGTTATAGAACACTATGGATTTAACCATCAACCTACAATAGCCATAAACTATTCCTATGCATGGTATCCAAATAGCAAGTGTTTTCTTTATATTTTTACATACATTTCATATTATTTTCTAACTATTTCAGGCAGCTATTGCTACTTATCTGTAAGCTGGTTGAGGGTAGGCTTTATAACCTTTGCCCTCTGAATGGTAAAATAGCACTGTTTCATTTAACACAAGACCTAGAAAATTATCATTTTCCTTAATTTTAACGTAAAGCATAACTGCTTACAAAGAAAACCTGTTATATTAGAACAAGAAAAAGCATTAGCAGAGCCCTGAAGTTGAAGGAGTTTATGTATCCACAGCTAATGGAATCAAATCAGTTTTTACAATTTCTTATCTTAAAAGGTAATGCATTAGTTACTTACAATTTTAATTAAAAGCTTAAATTTAAAATAGCATTACTGCTGGACTGTTGAAGAACATGGGAAAATCATCTTGAGATCCACTTAACCTTCACACAAGCTTTAGTTAGCAACATGGTGCAATTATCCATTTAAATAAAAGGAAGTCACAAATATACAATCTATTGAAGAATATAGATCTAATTTCTTATTCCCATAACCTGCCAGAAAAGATTCTGCTAAATGTTAAAAACAAAATATGAATTTTTTCATTCAATTAGCACAAACCATTTTTTAAGTCAAGAACTATTAACATTTTGAGGAAATGCAATCAAAAAATAATTTTAAGTCATAACTAAAGTAGCAGAAATTTACTTATAAACCACACATATGATGTTTACTCTGTGAAACATTAACAAGGAAAATATGGAATCCAAATATTTTTCATTTGATTCAACATATATACTTGACAACAGTTCATGATAAATATTTTTAAAAATTATTTTAGAAATCAGATCAAAACGGAGGCATAAGCTATGTAAATATTGTTAAAGATAACAATAAATGGGAAAAAGTTTGAACCACAAAACCCAGTTTTTAATGTTTAGGAGACAATTACGCTATGGGAGAGAAGACAAAATTTTGTAATGAACTTATTTATCCACAGATGGCCTGAGTCAGCTCTGTATAAAGAAAATGCTTTTAAATCACCTTCCAGTTAAAACCATAAATGTGTTGATGACAGCACTCTTGTCGAGCTCCATCCCCTTTGTGTCTTTTATAGATATATATTTTTTGCCCCTTCTTTGAAAATAGAATCCCTATTGGAATGTTTGGACACAGAAAAGTGACTTATTTTTATTTTATTGATCCAAACATATTTATGGTGCCTACTATATGCCAGATAGGAGTCCTGGCGTGGCGCTGTAGGATAAAACACTGGCCCACAAGGTCTGTTTAAACCACAAGGTTGGTGGTTCAAATTCACCAGCTACTCCTTAGAAACTTAGACCTATACAGGTCACTATGAGTCAGAATATATAACAACAGCTAAGTATCCTTAGCACCTATAAGATATCTGGCACACTGTTCTTGTTGGTAAGTGCCCTCAAGTTGGTTCCTACTCATAGAGGCTGGTGAGTTTCAAACACCAACTCTGTAGTTCAAACCAACCTTATGGTCTAGTGCTTTATCCCACAGTGCCCCAGGGTGCTTCAGATATAATAATGAATACTGAGTCAGGGTCACTGGCCACTGCTTTCATAAAGATTGCTGTTTAATGGTCATAAAATATGATTACAGCTTAGTGAGGAAAAACATGCATTCAACAAATAAATCAAAATAGTTCTAAAATTACAAGTGGAAAAATGGGATTGCAAGATATACAGAGTTGTAAGGGTGTATAATCACATTCTGGAGACCTAATTAACACTTGTAGGTTGGTGTGTGTGCATGGCAAGGGGGGTTCATGAGTCTGGGAATGCTTTGTGAAGGAGGGAACACTTAAACACAGACCTAAAAGGTAAAAGCTGGGGAAGACAGTTTAGGGAATTGTGAATGAAGACTTTGAAAGATGTTCTGTGAACACAAAGGAGAAGGAAAAAGGTATGCAAGGCTAGAGCCTGAGGAGTAAAATGAAAAAGAAAGGGATGGTTCCTGAGGCACCTATGGGCCAGATATTATATGTTTATTAAGAATTTTGAAATACTTCCTCAGAAAAATTTGAAACCTGGTGTGCCATTGTAGGATAAGCAGTTCAAACCCAGTAGACACTCCGTAGGAACCCTAGACAGGCCCAGGTCAGGTCGCTATCAGTCAGAATGGACTAGCAGGCACATAACAAAAACAGCATTAACATTTTTGAAAAGGTTCCTAAGAAAAATGAAAGTCATTGAAGAAGTTGACAAAGAGAATTGATAGAATAACATTTCCTTTTATCAAAGGAACAAATAAAATTAGCTAAATTAAAATATGGAGTCCTGGTATGGCACTGTGGGTTAATGCGCTGGACTGCAAAGTCAGTTTGAACCACAAGGTCAGTGGTTCAAGCTCATCAGCTGCTTCTTGGAAACCCTATAGAGGGTTACTATGGACTGGAACTGACTCAACAGCAACAACAAACTTAAAATATACACACATAACACCATTACTACCATCAACAAGCAAAAAAACCCAACATACGTAAGACTAAAGGAAAACGGAATGCCATCTGTAATAACCCCAAATTTACTTGATATGGCTTCTATCGAAAGTACTCTTAATTACCCCCAAGTGATTAGGTGGGACCATGCAAATAAAGTGCACAAGACTCTATGGCTGAGACTGGTTAGTTTTGCAATCCCACTAGGTGTTAAAGGAGCTATCTCAGAGGACCCCAGGACCATTAGGAAACAAAAGCATGAGTGGAATGTGAGATTCCTACCTAGCAGAGGCAGTGACATGAAACAACTGTAGGCATCTAGGCCCATGGATTGAATAAAGCGGTGTACCTGTGAGCAGGAAACTGGCATGCAGGATGTGCCCTTTGTACATTTATAGACTGACTAAAGGAGGTTGGTAATAACACTTGCCAGAGCAGGGCAGAGGCCGTGGGGCCACGTGACTGATAAGCAGAAGACAAGAGTGAGGTGTACCTGCAGTATGGCAGACAAGAATCATTTCTAACTGGAGAACTGCTGCATCCTCATAATAGTGATTATGGTTATGAGTTCTGTCTGGCCATTGCAATGGATTACCAAACTCTGATATGAAGCAGAGAGTGATGTGGGAGGGAAGGTTGGTGTCAGAATAGGGTTCAGAAAACAAACCTGGGATGTTTCTGGTTTTGGCAGGCAGCAGAGACACCCAGGTAGGAAAGGCTCTGTGGGGGAGGGATTGAAAACTCAGAGAAGCTCCACTCACAGAACACCAAAAGAGCTCTGGATGTAGCATAAGATACAGGGTGTCAGTTTATTGCACGGGCAAGTGAAAAAAATAATGATTTAAAGGAAAATACTGTGAGTTAGGAAACGCTTGATACAGGAATCCCTCTGAGTAGATATATGTACACCAAATTCATAGCAGCGCTATTTACAATAGCAAAAAGATGGAGACAGCCTAAGTGACCATCAGCTGAAGAATGCATAAACAAACTGTGGTACATACACACAATGGAATACTATGCTGCCTTGAAGAACAACAAAGAAGCTGCAAGCCACCGCATAACATGGATGAACCTTGAGGACATTATCCTGAGTGAAATTAGTCAGTCACAAAAGGACAATTACTGAATAGGACCATTATTGTAAAATAGTAAGAAAAAGAACCCATACTAAAATGGGGGGGGGGGGAATTATATATATATGTATATATATTTGCTTATCATGATGATGTATGGGATGAGAGGAAGGGAGGGAGGGAGGAGAATATAAAGCACAAGGTAGGGAATAGACACAGGATACCTTGGGTGTGGGGAGGTAGCAGGGGGGTCAACACACAAGAAGTGGGAGGGGAACGGAAGAACAAGGCTGATGGGAGAACAGTTAGGCAGGTTCTCATGGGCTAAGTTGGACAGAGGTAAATGATGATGTATGCACAACCTTGGAACAACAGGGCTTCGGGATACAGGGATTGAGGCATGGTTTGAATGGGTAAAAGAGGGGTATAATGTTAGGATGCTTGGCTGTCTTTTGAATCTTGGTTTTCTTTGCCTACCATTGTAAAATAGACACTTGAGGTGGGGAGAAAGGAATAGCCGGAATCATCACTACAGAAAGCTTGTAAGTCCGTCTTTAGCCTATAACTAATTGGAATACCTTAAAGGGGGCTAGAAGCTGCCCAGTTAAAGAGGCTTCCTGTGGAGCCTTTACATTGAACAAGACCATAGTCGGAATCCAGAACCCCATCCAGAACTGACTGAGGTAGGAAATTTCCACTGGAAAGGACGAGTAGACCAGCCAGGAAGGGCTAGAGGAATACCAGATACTTTGTGAAAAAAAGACCTGCAGGAAAAATCAGAAACAATAACGGCAGTCTGATTGATTACTACAAGAACAAGTAAGCTGTTTGCCTGGGAGCCATCAAGGCAAGTGGTCGGGACCGCTCAGAGCAAAACCCCTTCCAAGACTGAGACTCAAGGGGAATACATGAACAGGCATGTGGTCTGGCTGGTGACCACGTCGGTCACTGATAAGCGAAAGAGGGAGCAAAAACAGCATTGAAGCTGTGAGCTAAATCTGACCACATTCAATAGACCCCTGTGAACCTGGGTGAAGACCCGAAGACCTGGATGGCCAGCAATATGGCAAAACCTGGGGACTTCTGGGCCCAGAGGCAGTGACATGACCACAGAGTAAAGCGTCCAGCTGATACGAAGTGAGGGGAGATGCACAAAACACCCATACTTGTAGATAGTACCCACTTGACCTGGCAGCAATGGCTGGATGATCAGAACTTGACTAGAAGAAGAAAGAAGGGGGGGAGGGGGGAAGAGTAACTGGCTATAATTTGATGAAATTTACTTATACTTACAGATGTAGCAGCTCAAAAAAGGGAACAAATCCTTACAGCAAGAATCATTCCCACGCCCTCCACACACAGAGCAGACAGGGATGGGCAACTTGGACATTGGCTACCCAAAATGGGGGCTACAAAGGCAATAAGTGACTGGCTTACAAGCTTTCAAGAGGGAACCTAGATCCAGAGGGCCTGGAGGAAGGTAGAATCTCCAGTGAGTAGTATCCAATCTGTCTAGGTGGGGCTGATAAATGAAATGCAGATGGGTCTCTTGTGATACAATGATGAATAATTGTTATCAGGACTGATTGTGAGGGTTGAAAATGTAAAGGTAGACATTTTGTAGAGAATGCAGGGGAGTGATTAACTTTCGAGTCTAGGAGCGGAGGTCCCTAGGACCATCAAGGGAGAAGAGCGGAGAGCGGGACACTACCTAGAGAAGCAGTGATGCCTGAGATGGAGGCAGAGAAGATGACGTGGAGCAATGGAGCAGCTGGGGACTTTGGGTCCAGAGAGGGAGAGGGACTGTGTGCTGAATACCTGGGGAGTGTTGGGGGCAGGCTTGCAGGATACCCTTTGGTTGGTTGATGATGCATGGAGGGGATTGTAACCATGGCAATGAGATGATATACGATAGAATGAATGTAAAACTAATGTTCTCCCATGTAAACTATCACATAATTCACAATAAAACATTTAATAAAGAAAAAAAAAAGGAACAAATCTTTACAGCAAGGATCATTCCCCACCCCCCTGGTACACAGGGTTGACAGGGATGGGCATCTTAGACATTGGCTACCCAAAATAGGGGGGCCTATAAAGGCAAGAAGTGACTGGCTTACAAGCTTTCAAGAGGGAGCCTAGTTCCAGATGGGGCAGGGTTAGGTAGAATTACCATGGAATGATTTCTAATCTGTTGGGACTAGGAAATGGGGATGAGACTCTTGTGGTAAAATAGTGAACAACTGCCATCAGAACTGACTGTGAGGCTAGGAAATATAGAGGTAGATGTTTTTTTTGACAAAAGGAGGGGAGTGATTGATTTTCCAGCCCAGGAGCGGAGGTCACTGGGACCATCAAGTGAGAAGAACCTAGAGCAGGACCCTATCTGAGAGGCAGTGATGCCAGGCATGGAGACAGAGATGATGACGTGGACAGATGGAGCGGTTGGGGACACTGGATTCAGGGTGAGAGAAGGGCTATGTTGGTGGCCGGGGTGGTGGGCCTATGTGGTGTACCCTTTGGTTATTTGATGATGCATGGAGGAGATGGTAATCATTGTAATGAAATGAAATAGGATACGATGAATGTAAAGTTGATGTTCTCCCATGTAAACCTCACAATAAAACTTAAAAAAAAGAAAAAAAAAAGAAAGCATATCTGACCTCCACTTCATAGAAACTGGACTTGGGCTGATTTAGAGGTTAATTCTCTTTCCTCTTTGTGAAGCCAGAGGAAGTCTGGCATGGTCCCCAATATGATTTTGAAAGCATCTAAATGATATTACGGAGTCCTGGTTTGGTGCTGTGGGTTAATGTGCTAGACTGCAATGTCGGTTTGAACTTCAAGGTCGGTGGTTCAACCTCACCGGCCACTCTGAAATCCTATACAGGGTAGGTATGGTTCTTAATCGATTAGATGGTACTTTACAACAACAAAATAATATTATGTCTTCTTGGAAGCTACTGATTACTGATGAGAATGGTGTATACTACTGAGATATTTTTCTGTATAATTGAGTGTTTTGATAAACTATTAAGTTAATGTTAAATATTATCAAAGGCAGTTTAAAAAATAACAGGTGCTAGGCGACACATAGCTAACAAGATCAGCATATAAATAGTTGCTTGTTAGAGTAACATGAGACTTGTGATTATAAAAAATTACTTGACTAAAATCATCAATGAGGTAAAGAAGTGGCAACAAAAAGGCAAAAGTCTCTGTTATGGACTGAATTGTATTGCCACAAAATATATGTCAGCTTGGCAGAATCAGGATTCTCAGTGGTTTGGCACTGATATGTAATGATATAATGAGGCAAGTTAAGTGATGATTCACCATGATGTGATTTGATGTGATAAATAAAGAAGAGAATTAAGGGTAGAGTACAATACCCTCTATCCCATCATAACCCTGATGGGAGGTAAGGGAGTTTCCCAGGGATGTGGTCTGCAACATCTTTTGTCTCACAAAGGTAAAAAGAAAGAGAAGCGAGCAGACAAAGATGGACCTACAACCATCAAGAAAAAAGAATGCAGAGTGGAGTGTATTATTTGGACCTGGAGTCACTGCATTGTGAAACTCCTAGATCCAGGGAAGGATTGATGCTAAGACGCTTGAAGATCTCTGAGAAATGCTAGGCCTACGGACAATGAAAGCAGACAAGGACCTTTCTCCAGAGCAAAGAAGGAACTGGCACTATGAATTTGGACTTTTAGCCTCATACACGGCGTCCTGGTGTGGCACTGTAGAATAAACACTGGACCAAGAGGTTGATTTGAACCACAAGGTGTTGGTTCAAACACACCAGCCGCTCCTGGAAAACCCTATTGGGATTGCTACGCATCAAAACTGACTAGAGAGCATTTAACATCAACAACAACAACAAAAGCAACATAAACTGTAAGACACTAAATTTCTGTTTGTTAAAAGCACCGATGTATGGTATTTATGCTATGCTGTTTTTGTTAAGTGAACTTGAGTGAGTTCCAACTCATAGTGACCCTGTTTAGGTTTTCCAAAGAGTAGCTGGTGGATTGAACCACTGAACTTTTGGGAAGCCGTTCACAACTTATCCTACAGCACCATATGAGGACTCCAATTCTATTATAGCAGCACTCAATTACTAAGTCAGATAGTCATTGTTGTTGTTGTTATGTACCATCAAGTCGATACCAACTCATAGCGACTTTATGCACAGCAGAACAAAACACCAACTGATCCTGGGCCAGCCTCACAACTGTTGCCATGCTTGAGTCCATTGATGCTGCCACTTGGCCAATCCATCTCGTTGGGGATCTTCCTCTTTTTCTCTGACCCTCTACCTTACCAAACGTCATAATTTGATAGCAAAATTATTTTTGCACATCTTTTGAGTGTCTTATGATCTCTGAAATGGGACTAAGGATCTAGCACATTTATAGCAACCCCATTCTGAATTTAACCTACAGTAAAATATCTGAAAGATAGACATGATATTGTAAAACAAAATAATGACATTGAAACACAACTATATATTTCCTGACACATTGAGGCTCCTTCTGTCTTTTCATTCAGTCTGGGCAATGTGTCACCCCTGACATTGAATTTACAATCCCTATCTCTCTAAGCTTTGAAGATATCTGCTCACTTCTCAGAATCCGTTTTTGACATTAGCTTACATGAATTTTCTTCAGACGATCATGTAACCCAAACACTAATCTCATCCTAAATAACTAAAACGTTTTGCATGGTTGAAAATAACTGTATTTCAGCATATAAAGATCTTTAATCTAGCAGCCAAACAGTTCAAGGTGTTTCACTGCATTTGTCAAATAAAGATCAACTCTGCCTTACAAGGAAAATATATTTTTGCTAAAATAGAGGTTTTCTTTCAGATAAATGTGCTATTTGCATTGGAATTCTTATACTCTACTCTTTGTTGTTGTTGCTAAGTGCCATACAGTGGGTTCCAACACATAGCAACCCACAGTGACCCTGTATAAGGCTCCCGGGGAGCAGCTGGTGAGCTTGAACCACTGACCTTGCAGTTCAAACAGTTTTGCAGTCTGGCGCATTAGCCCACAGTGCCATACCAGGACTCTAGTCTTTAGCAGCTCTTAATTTTTTAAGATCCCTTATTATATATGCAGGTATATATATATATGCATATATATGTAAGGAGCTCTGGTAGCTTAGTGGTTATGAATCGAGCTGCGAACCTCAGGGTCAGCAGTTTGAAACTACCAGCTGTTCCATGGGAGAAAGAGGAGGCTTTCTACTCTCGTAAAGATTTGCAGCCTCGGAAACCCTTTAAAGGGTCTCTATGAGTCGGAACCGACTCCACGACACATAACAACAACCAACATATGTGTATATGGAATCCTGGTATGGCGCTGTAAGATCAGTATTGGACTGTAAACCACCAGGTCAGCAGCTCAAACCCACCAGCTGCTCCTTGGAAACCCTATGCAGGATCACTATGAATCGGAAACAACTAGATGGCACTTAACAACAACACATATATATGTGTTCACATACAAAATATTTTAGGATTGATTTCTAGTGAATTCTGTCTTTTTTTCTAATGTTAATCTAATGTATGTCTTAAGAAATTGCATTATTTAATTCTGAAAGACATTTTTAGATGCTTTATGTGGAAGAAGCTATTCAAATACAATGACATTGCTTCCAAAGAACACATTCCTTTTCTTTTCTTTTCTTTGTTGGAGAGATAAAAATGCCCTGTGAAATTTTTCTGCTTGAGGAAAACAAACAATAACAAAATAGCTTCAATAGTATTCAGTTTGTGACATGGATATAAAGCAGGACTGCAAATCTATCTTTAATGTGTTTGCTGTCTCTAGGTTTTTCTGACATCTCAAAAAATTACGTGATCTTAGGAATTATACATGTTTCAATGTCAATGTGTTATTCAAAGCTAGCACTGGAACAGGACGGGAAAAAAACACAAAAAAACGCAAGCTTCTTTTATTTAGGTCTTCTTGTATTTTGGATATATAATATATATCTATATGCATATGGTATGGCACTGTGGGTTAATGTGGATTGCAAAGCCGGTTTGAACAGCAAGGTCGGAGGTTCAAGCTCATCAGCCACTCCTTAGAAATCCTATACAGGGTCGCTAAGGGACAGAACCAACTCGACAGCACTTAACAACAACAACATATGAATATGTATACGTATATATTCACATATATTCTACTATATATATGGAGTCCTGGTGTGATGCTGTAGGATAAACATTATACTATTAATCACAAGGTCAGGAGTTCAAATCCACCAGCTGCTTCTCGGAAACCCTGTATAGGATCAATATCAGTTGGAACCGACTCGAGGGTACTTAACAGCCATAGCAACATATGTGCTTATAGGTTCAGACCCTGTATAGGGTCTCCAAGGTTTGAATCGCCAACCTTAGGGTTAGCAGTTGAATGCTTATCCTACAGCACCACACCAGGACTCCAGTTTGTCCATGTTGTTGTTAAGTGTCATGGAGTTGGTTCCAATTCATAGTGACCCTGTATGGGGTTTCCAGAGTTTTACATCTTTGTAGGAGCAGAAAGCCTCAACTTTCTTCCATGGGGTGGCTAGAGGGCTCAAACTTTGGACCTTGTGGTTCACAATCCAGTGCTTATTGTATGAAGCCAATGAACTATTTTGCCCATAAAATTCTTCAATATTGCAACGTGAATTTTTTTCTTCAGTTCTTTTTATTTTGAGTGTGTTCTTTTCCAACTTGACATCTTTGCACATTTCATTATAATACTTGATTTTGTCTTTTCAAACTACCCTTTGAAATTTTCCACCCCCTCAGGCATATATAATAATTTACATCTCCAAAGGGCACATTCTGCAAGTCTGCTCCTAGCCACCAGTTCTTAGTCCTTCTCTTCCTAGTTGATGAATCTAGAGTCCTCAGCCACTCGCCCTCTCCATACCCCCATCTCTGCCTCCATCTCTGGCACTGCTGCTTCTCTGGATAAGGTCCCTCATTCTATTTGTGAGTTCCTCTCTTGATGGTCCTAGGGTCCTCTGTTTCTGGACTGTAAGATTAACCACTCCCCTTTTTTTGTTACAAAACTTCTACCTTTACAAGTGTGACAGTCGCGATTAGTCATGATAACAGATACTCACTATTGGATCTTATGAATCTTATCCCCATCTCCTTTCACCAGACCAATCTAGACAAGATGATAGCTATTCAGTGGGGACTCTTTCTTTCCTCCCACACTCTTAAACTAAGCTCCCTCTTGAAACTTTCTAAGCCAGTCACTTCGTGCCTTTATTGCCCCCTCATTTTAGATAGCCAATGTCTAAGTTGCCCATCCCCATCTACCCTGTGCACAGAGCAGATAGCATTGATACTTGATTTGAAGACTCTTTCCCTCTCTGTTGGTATTTAGAGTAACTACTGCTCTGAGTATAGGTCAGGTTCATCATGAAGATGTATCTTCTGTCACTGTAGCTGTTCCAGTCTGCTTGTCCTTTCTAGTGGGAATGTCTCACCTTACAATGTTGTGAATGGGACTGCCCTTTGAAATTTTCTGTTCAGCTCTTTTACTTCATTTCTTCTATTCACTTTTGCATTCAAGAGCAAGTTTCTGTGTCTTTTCAAGACATCCATTTTTTGTCTTTTCTTTCTTCTCTGCCTTTTTAATGATCTTTTGCTTTCTTCTTGCATAATGATCTCTTTTTTTTTTTTTTTTAAGTTTTTATTGTGAATTGAGTGGTAGTTTATATGGAAGAACATTGGTTTTACGCTCATCATTTCATTGCAATGATAACAATCTCCTTCTGAGCATCATCATTCAACATTATTTTTGCTTCTACTACCTCTGTTTTTTGGGGGGGCGTACACAAAAACACTCAGGAATATGTAATCATTAAAACAACCAAAGGGCACATTCTGCAAGCCTGCCTCCTGGCCGCCAGCATATGGCTACCAGCACACAGCCTTTCTCTTTCCTTGAGTGTAGAGTCCTCAGTTGCTCTATCTCTTCTCCATGTTCTCATCTCTGCCTCCTTCTCTGATGTTGCTGCTTCTCTGTATAGGGCCCTACATTCCACACGTGCTGTTCTCCCTTGATGGTCCTAGGGTCCTCTGTTCCTGGACTGTAAGATTAACTACTCCCCCTTTTTGTTACAAAACGTCTACCTTTACAGTGTGACAGTCGCAATTAGCCACTGCATGATGATCTTGATGTCATCTGACAACTCTTCTGGCATTTAGTCATTAGTGTCGAATATATCAAATCTGTTCTTCAGATGGCCTCAATATGTGCATACATATATATATATATATATATATTTAAACATACACCTATGTTGTTGTTGTTAAGTGCTGTCAACTTGCTTCTGACCCATAACGACCATCTTTAGGGTTTCCAAGGAGTGGCAGGCGAGCTTGAACTGCAGACCTTGCGGTTCAAACCAACTTTGCAGTCCAGTGCATTAACCCAGAACTCCATACATACCTGTTGTTGTTGTTGTTGTGAAGTGCGTTGAGTCGATTCCGACCCATAGTGATCCTGTATATAGAGTTTTCAAGGAGAGGCTCATGAGCTTGAACCACCAACCTTACGGTTCAAAGCGACTTTGTAATCCAGTGCATTAACTTACAGTGCCACACCAGGACTCCATACATACCTATGTATTTATATACATGAGTATTTATATATATGAGTATGGTGGCGGTGGTTATATGCCATCGAGTCAGTTCTGACTCACAGCGACCCTGTACAGGGTTTCCGAGGCTGTAAATCTTTACGGGAGCAGAAAGCCTCTTCTTACTCCCATGGAATGGCTGGTAGTTTTGAACTGCTGGCCCTGAGATTAGCAGCCCGATTCGTAACCACTATGCTACCAGAGCTCCTCATATACCTGCTGTTGTTGTTATTAAGTGCCATCAATTTGATTCCGACCCATGGTGACCCTGTATAGGGTTTCCAAGGAGCAGATGGTGAGCTTGAACCACTGACCTTGCAGTTCAAATGACTTTGCAGTCTGATGCATTAGCCCACAGCGCCACACCAGGACTCCATACATGCCGATACATGTACATAAATATATAGATATACATATGTATGTCTATATAAAACCAAACTAGCTGCCATTGAGTGTATTTTGATGAATAGCAGCCCTACATAGGGTTTCTGAGATTGCAAATCTTTATGGGAGCAGACACCATTGTCTTTCTCTCTCTGAAGAGTCTGGTAGCTTTGAACAGACCTTGTGGTTAGCAGCCAAATGCCTAAGCCACTGAACCAGCAGGGTGCCATGCATATATATGTACTAAATTCTTGGTGGTGCTGTGGGTTAGGCATAGGGTTGGTAACTACAAGGTCAGTGGTTAAAACCAACCAGCAGTTTCAGAGGCAGAAAGATGAGCCTGTCTGCTCCCGAAAAGATCAGCAGTCTCAGATACCCAATATAGGATTGCAACTCCTCAGAAAAGGCTCGATGGCAGTCAGTTTTGTTTGATTTCAGGTATATATACATACACACATATTTGTGTAAACACATATATACAAACACATGCACATATATCTCAAAATTTAATGGGTATATCTGAGTGGTGCAATAGTTCTGTGCAAGATCAAGATAAAGGGGTTAATAGTTTTCTCTTCTCCCCTGTGCAAAGTCAGTATACACAGATTTGCTCTGAACACAGAGTAATTGTGAGAGTCTAGGGACTGAGAGAGGGAGGAGAAATTGCCTGTACATGTGCCCAGACAGAGTCTTGAAACCTACATCTTAGAGCCACTTTGTGACAATGCAAAAAGATGGCTCCTAAGTGTTATACAGAATTACCCAGGGAGCAGCAATGGACTTAGTACACTAGCTACAACAGAGAAATCCTGTGAATAAGCTTAAGGTAAGTAGACAATCTGGTTAGATCCCCCCCATGTGCTCTCCCTTTATAACATCCTGGGGTCTTGGAGACTATGCCCTAGAGGAAAGATAGTCATTGGTTAGTCTAAGGACATTTAGATGTAAAGATAAACTCTAAACAACTGATACAACAGTTGAGTGAAACAAACAAAAAATAACCCATAAAACAACAACAACAAAAGCACGCAACAACATTGTAGCTATTACTGTATGCTTCTATTGAATGTTGTTGTTAGGTGTCATCAGTTCCAACTCATAGTGACCTTGTATACGGCTTCTGAGGGTGTAAATTGTGAGAGAAGCAGCAGCCTCAACTTTCTCCGAAGGATTGGTTGGTGGGTTTGAACTGCCAACCCTGTGGTTAGCAGTTCAGTGGTTATCCTATAGCACCAGCAGTGCTACCAAAAATATAGACGAGTATACATAAACTGTGAATTTGACAACTAGTACCTCCACTCAGCCATCCATATAACAAAATTTGTATTAATCTATTATATACTCTGGTAGCGTAGTGGTTACAAATTGGGTTGCGAACCTTAAGGTCAGCAGTTCGAAACTACCAGCTGTTCAGCGGAAGAAAGATGAGGCGTTCTGCTCCCATAAAGATTTACAGCCTTGGAAACCCTGTACAGGGTTGCTATGAGTCAGTTCCGACTCCGTGGCACATAACCACCACCATTATATACTAGGCACTATGCTAATGTCCTGGTGTGGTGCTAAGGGTTAATGCACCAGACTGCAAAGCCCTTTGAACTGCAAAGTTGGTGGCACAAGCTCACTAGTCACTCCTCAGAAACCCTATACAGGGTTGCTATGGGTTGGAATGCACTTAATAACAACAACAATGCTAATGAAGGGCTAGAAGAAAACGGTAAACAAAGGAACCAGTTATTGGTGTCCATTATTGTACATATTCCAATCAGCTACGCAAAAGAAACACAAAAATAAGTGTATAAAATGGGATCAAGTGTTTTCAAGTTCACAACATAATTTCATAAATCTTTACTCCTCATGGCCTCAATTTAGACGCAATGAAGTTTAGACTCCAAATCAATTGTTTAGCTGAAAATTGAGCCATAGGGATGAATTCAGTTCTAGAACTGAAGGGTGGCTAAGAACTAGGTCTTAGCATTCCACCAGTCTCTAGCTGGCCAGTAAGCCTGATCTTTTTCTGATTTTGAGTTTTCTTTCATATTTTTTTACCTACTCTACATCTAGGACCTTCTAATGCGAAGATCCCTTTAAGAACAGCTGATAACGGAAACAGGCATAATCTACTTCTTCTGGTCTCAGGGCCCTGGGGCAATGATATAGTTTTACATTACTTATGTGCTTGTTTGTACCCAGCTAGAATATAAGCTTCAAGTGGGCAGGGACTGGATCTGTTTTGCTATTAATTATCTCCCAGTGCCAAGCATAATGCTTGATATGAGTGGTTGCTCAGAAATATTTGCTTAATGAATACAGCATCTTACATATTTGGCAGCATTCCGATATTGTAAAAAAACAGATCTTGATTCTACCCAGTATCAGTAATTTAATCATTGTGAAATAAGATAGTTTTTTTTTTTCTTCTTCTTCTTTTTAAAATATATGCCCCTTTCCTTCAACCTTCTCAGAGTATTCTCATTTTATGACAGAGAGAGATAGTTTTCACTCAATTACATGCACATACAAAAATATATCTTTAGTATCTACAAAAGCCCAGACATTGAGAGTATACCAAAATGTTAGGCTCTTAGTTATTTTTCATAAAACACTCATCCTCCAAACATATTAACTGAGCAGCAGATGGTAGAGAAAAGAAAATTAGTTAGATTTCAATATGGGTAAAATATACCCAATGCAAGTTTTGTAAAGATGGAAACCTGGGCATAAGAAACACCGTACTGAGTAAGCAAATGGAATGTCTAATCTGGTTCTTTCATCTTTACTGCTTTTGATTTATCCATTCTCTATAAATACATTATCATTTTTATGACTATTCCTTGAAGCTAGTTTTCTTTTTTAATAGAAAAGGGGGGAGGCAGTGGTTGTAAGAGACATGTTTCTATAGTAACACATTTAAGGAAATACCTAATCTAGGAATAAAGACTTTTAATAAAGTATGGTATTATGTGCTTCCTAACATTCTTTAGTGGATTAAAACTAATTTAGATAAAAATACAAATGTACTAAGAAAAAAAAATATGATGAATGTGGCAGTGCATTTATCTTGTGCTCATTTTATGAATCATATTAATAAAATATGTAATATTACTCAGTTTAAAAATTATTTTTATTCCTTATAAAATGAAAATTAAAAAAAAAAGGTATAAGTATTCAAAAGAACATCTGGAAAAGAATATTAAAATATTTGCATGTTTACTATTGATTTGGGGCTTTCAGTTAATAAAAGTGATATTTTATCTTAATTATACTGTAACTGAAATACATAAATTATGAGCAATGGCAAATGCCAAAACTAGAGCAAATGATAAGATAACTTAATACTTATGTCACTAGCAATATATATTTCTGGGACAAACTAGTGATACAATTGAACTAGACCCACAAATACTATTTAGCTATATGTTTTGATATTGTTACAGAACATAAAAACATATGCCTCAAGCTAACAACACTAGGGAAGAAAACTGATTGCATCTGGAGAGGCATCTCTGCTTTTAGATTATTGATATGAAGCTAGAAGGAATTAATTAAATGAATTGGAAGGAAGGGTATGAAAAAAGCTATTTAAAAAGAAAATAATGCAATGAAACAAAATACAATAGGATAGGTGTGAAGGTAATGTTCTCCCATGTAAACTATCATTCAATTCGCATACACACACTCACAAAAGGCAAAGTTAAGCCTTAAGGGATGCCAACATTGGAAAAGGGTTAAACATGTAACAAAGACATTTCCTAAGCCCATAGACACTCACCCATAAAAATAAGACTCATTGAGCATTCTTATACTTTAAAATACAGGGACATAAACTACTTCAAGTGTAACTATTCAGTTTATAAGCAGTCAGGAGCTTTTTCAGAGTTTCAAAGTGTCCAATAAAGCAGTCCGCTTTCTACTGTTTTAATCTGCTGTTGTTTCACTCCTCTACAAATGACCGATTGAAAATACTGCAGAGATTCCCGTTCTATGAAAACATAAAAAAACCATATACAATGCTACTCATGATAGGTGCATGTCAAATACAATGGTTGGCCATGAGTGAATCATTGCTGTTGTTATGTGCCATGGTGGAGTCGGTTCCGACTATTAGTGACCCATAACAAAAACAACAACAACAACAGGGTTTCCAAGGCTGTAAATCTTTATTGGAGCAGAAAGCCTCATCTTTCTCCCGTGGAACAGCTGGTAGTTTCGAACTGCTGACCCTGAGGTTACCAGCCGGATTCATAACCGCTTCGCTACCAGTGCTCCTTTTTGAGTGAATCATAGCCAGCGATTGTTAATGTGAACTCAGTGTATACACACTTGCAAAGCAAATGAGGGTCTTAACTGATCAAAGACAGTCAGTGAGTGCAGCTCAGCACAACTGCAGACCATGTCTTTGATTTGATTCCACTTGGCTGAACCCTCAACTTGGGCAGCAACATTGTCCCTCTCACACTAGGTTTTGTACAGTCTGGCCAAGCTGAAAATGGTATTGTGACAGTCCATTATATTTTTTATACCAGTCCTAGGAATCAAGTCTACTTTGTATGCATAAAAGAAAGTACCAACTTCTGGGCAGGCAGGTAGGTAGGTGGCTATTTCTGGTTGTGATTTAGCTACATTTCTAAATCAGCCCTGCTTTAATTAGGAACTTTTCTTCAGAGTTATTTTGATGTTAATAATACACTGTTCTCCAACAGTGATATAAACATTATTAAATCTAATCACTGTTTATGGATTTCCCATATGCTACCCACTGTGAATTTTGTGAAATGCCATTTTATTGGATAATGCATAAAAGAAAGGTTGGTATATACAATGACATATTTTTGTTCTTTCAGTCAGTGATTTTTAAGGGAGATATTCTACAGATGGTAACTGCTTTCAGTTTGTATTTGACCATATTTGAAAACAAATATTTTGCTTGTTAGAATTATATACAACATATATTTAAATGCCACAAAACCTTTCTTCTCCAAAGAGTATAATAATTAACTTTCTTTTGACTAAAGTAAAGAACAGAAACAATAGTACAAATGGTTTAAAGCTACTAAAGTAAACCATGTAAAAATTATGCCTCGTAGAACTGTGTATTTAAAATTTTTTAGCACAAATTGAAGACCAATCATCCTGCCTAAAATGCCTAACATAATATTAAGAAGAAAAATTAAGCAATGTCAAATTAACTCTTGCCTGAGACATTTGAGTGACCATCCAGAGTAGACTACTCTATTATTACAATGTCCTTCCTGTCCTATTTGTTTTAGTAATCAATTACTAATGAATGCTCAGTGTAGTCATTAGAAGACATTATAACTATGTGGCCCTACTCTTGAAAGCCCTACTATGTATTTCGGAAGATGTGCTAATGCATTTCCTTTACTTGAGCAAAGCTATCAAGTGCATTATGATCCCAATAGGAAGAGTTGTAGTTACAGACTTTGTACTACACAGGCCCAACTTCAATCACAGAAGAGACTGTTTGCTTGCACAAAGTGAGAAACACAGGTTGTCCATTTATCTCTCTTCATCAATAGTCACATGATAAACAATGATTATCACCAGAGTTATTGTCTTTGAACTGAGATAGCTGACATATATTAAAGAGAAACAATTTAATTTGATAATGCTCCAGCAGTCTTGAATCAATGACTGCCTGAACAGAACAGAGAGCTGATCAGTGGTGTTTTCCTATGGGCATCTGTACCTTCTAGTTTTAATCTGTAAGGTTTTTCATACTGCACTCACTATATTTAGGTTCTTCCAGGTCTCTCAAACCTTTCTGTGTGAGTACAGAGTAATGCAGTATGTCTGTTAGATTAGACCAAAAAACAACAAGACAAAAATTGAGATGTCAACATCAAGAGATGAAAGAGACGAAAAGCAAAGCTGTTTTTGTTAAAAGAAAGGTTTTTTTAAAAATTTATTATTTCAATAGTTCATTATATCTATTGTGAATGTGGAAGTTGCCTGTTGTCATTTTATTGATCTTACGATGGTTTCTAAACATCATAGCAATCTTATTAAATGTTATTTTATGCTAGAAAATTCTAAAGGGTTTTCCCCATTTTTTTTGGTGTGTAAATCTATCCGAAGAAGCCACGAGAAGTGTGTGATTTCTCTCCTGTTTACTTTCAGAGTTAAAAGGACTTTCGTAGCCTGGCAGGCAGGCACTGTTTTTATTGTGAATGAAAGGAATTTTATATGAAATGACAATGTACTTGTCACCTGAAAATATTAAGTGGCTCATCTGACTTTTAGCTACATGAGGTATTTGTTTGTTCCTTTAATGATAGTATGGCACTGCAGAGTAAGCACTAGACTGTAAGGTCAGTTTGAAGTGCAAGGTTAGCAGCTCAAAGCCACCAGCTGCTCATTGGAAACCTATACAGGGTCGCCGTGAGTGGGAACTGACTCAACAGCACTTAGTAACAATAACATATAGAAATACTCATCACCAATGCAGTCCTTCTCAGGAACCTACCATCATCACTGGATGAAGACTTGGCAGACTCATTATAGATAGCAATTATCCAAATGGGGATATCATTGCAGGCTTTGAATTACTAGTGAAATGCTTGCCTCTTTAAAAATACTTTTGTATAAAAAAAGAGCAGGTTTCCTGGTCAAAAAAGAGACTGGAGGAACTCAAACTATAGTCCTTGTCACCTTTCAGGTCTGAAACTGCATTCACCCTCTTGGCTTAATTTCCATCCATGTGTAGCTAGGTATATGGGGGAAAAGCAACACTAGTGAGGTATGCATACCATACAAGATCAAAAGGGCAGTATTTACTAAAGGAGAAAATTCAGAGGGGTTGCAAATGAGGGTTGAATGGAAACAAGAATCCCAGGAAGGAAGTGGGATAGCTGACTTACATTGAGGGGAGCAATCTTTGAAATGGAAATAAAGTGTATCATTTGTTGAATGTAAACCTGATGATCTGCTGAGTTAACCTTTAATCAATTCACAATATAAAAGTTAAAAAGAATTTGTTAAAGGTGGGTCATATTTAGGCAGCAAAGGGTAACAGCTTTGCTAAAGCTAAAGCGTGGTTATTAGAAGAGTAGAATGATAGGATATAAATAGTATTCACTATCCATGCCAATGAGAGCCAAACTTTAGATCTGCTCCAGTACAGATTTATAGCCTCAAAAACATTATACAGGGTTGCTAGGAGTCAGATCCAACTTGATAGCACACAACCATAACTATCACCATCAAAGTTTAAGAAGTCCTGGTGTGACACTGTAGAATAAGCACTGAATTACTAACCATAAGTTCTGCAGTTCAAACTCACTAGTTGCTCGTCATAAATCCTGCACAAGGTTGCTATGAGTCAGAACTGATTTGATGGAATTTAGCATCATCATCATCATCATCATCGTTTAAAACGCAACCTGTTGACACTATGGGCTAAACCTTGAGTGGCTAACCACACAAGATTGACGGTTCAAACCCATCAGTTGTTCCAAGGGAGAAAGATGACAATGCTTGTTCCCGTAAAGATTTACCATCTCGGAAACCCAAAGGAGCAGATATCCGCTGACCTATTGAAATCGACTCGATGGCAGTGAGTAGCAGGTGGATTAGTTTAAAGCAGATGCTAGAAGTGTAAAAGATCTTTTGCTATACCAACCTACTTTTTAGTTAGGAAGAAAATCTCAAAGCACCATCTTTCATCTAATTTATAATTTGAGAGGAGGGTATTCATTCAAAAGGCTTCTTTGATGGGGTTTTTTTTTTTTTTTTCCTGTATTGACAAAACTAATCAAAATCTGTAAATTCAACTGAACTCCCAAACCTCACCAAGAGTGTACATATTAAAACAGTGGCTAAGAGTCAACAATTGTTTCTTGTGTATTTCCTTTCCATATGCCTTCAGGCACATGCATGTAATTTTGTGCTTCAAGGCTTTTAGTACTTCATAAAAACAGAGATGAACAGTTATAAAACATATACCAGTGCCCTTTGGAAGTAATTAAAAATATGGCCTTTGCAGTGCTCATTTCCTTTCATCTTGGTATTGTCCCTTCGATTTCATATCTTCAGTTTCCCTCTAACTTACAAAGTACATTTTTATCTATTTTATACTCACCTATAACAAATCAGAAGAAGCTCTGATAGCCTAGTGGTTATGAGTCAGGCTGCTAACCTCAAGGTCAGCAGTTCAAAACTATCAGCTGTTCCACAGGAGAAAGATAGGCTTTCTGCTACCCTAAAGATTTACAGCCTCGGAAACCTAAGTCACTATGAGTCTGAACTGACTCCATGGTACATAACCACCATAAACAATCAATCAGAGGCTTAACTTTCAAAACCATGCTTTGCATGACATTACTAGGTTTCTACGAATATTTTAAAAACTGCATGCAAATATATGAGCATAAACACAGAAGGACACTGATTCAATTTCTCAAAAGATGCAGACTATTTCTGGTCCTGAGTGTATGCTTTTATTTTCTTACTATGGGTCATCAAAGTGAGAAATATGAACAATGTATTTCATTAAGTACAGTGGGACATGTACTTAATAATTACATTACAATTTAGTTATAATAAAAATTTCAACGATATCTCTGTGGGCTTTTGCTTTTGATGTTAAAGTTTGCCAATTCAAAAACTTAAAATTATGCCACATGGATGTATATTTTAAAAAGAATAAATTCACAAGTCATTTGGATATGCCTAGAATCTAAAGGACTTCAAATAGGATTTTAAACCAAGACTGGAGAGTCATTTTAAACAGCTGGCAAATGGCCATTTGAATTATGAGGAACCTTCAAAAAGTTTGTGAATAAAAACTGAAATTGAAGGACAATGGAATTTTCCAGGAGCTTTCTGAAGCTCCCACATACATACATATATGAATATATGTGAATATACATAAATTAGCAATAGGTATCTGAATTTAAATCAAATTATATATAAGTAAGTGCATTTAACTTGTATTACTTCATACTCTGTAACAATAATATTCTAAAAGCAAAGAAAAATTAGGAGGAAAACATTATGCTAATGATACCTACCCCTCTTTTAAAAAAGCTTTCTAAGTAGTGTGATAATGCCAATCTAATCTGCAACCTCCATTATTACATATTTTTTTCTGAAAGTATACATGTCATATTCTGTTCACTGATGTATACAAAAAGGAAATTGTCATGAAGTTTTACTACATACTGTATTCTAACTTTTTTTTTTTTTTGGACCAAAAGTTCTTTTAATGTCTACATTAAAAGATTTTCCTCCTCTTAAAAAAGACGATATGCATACATACAGGGTGGCCCACATTTTAACAATAACAAAACTGTTTTCAATTTAGAAAGAGTATTGGTACACCAAATATCTTTTTTTTCCCCCCCCAAATTTCTTTTATTCAAAACACTACAAGTATAACCTTAACTCTAACTATATAACACGATTCAGATTTTAACTCTACAGCTAGCAAAATCTCTTCTAATCTTAAACTATTAAATAATTACATAATACTTTTCAAAATGCTGCAGCCTAGAAAATATGTTCCTAGTCATTCATTCTAAAAATGATGTCATAAAAGGTAAGTGGCAACCATTGTTGTTGTTGTTATGTGCCGTGGAGTCGGTTCTGACTCAGAGTGACCCTGTACAGGGTTTCCGAGGCTGTAAATCTTTACTGGAGCAGAAAGCCTCATCTTTCTCCCGCGGAGTGGCTGGTAGTTTCGAACTGCTGACCTTGTGGTTCGCAGCCCAATTCGTAACCACTACACTACCAGAGCTCCTTAACCATAGTGGATTCATAAATATTAAATGAATTAGTACTAAAATCTCCACTACTACTACCTGAAATGAAAGATATAATCTTTGATGAAAGAAATTTTTATACTTTTTTTTTTATTTTTACATCATCTAAACTGAAATAAAATGATGACTATTTCAAGTGAAAGGGAAAATTTTGTGTTCGACTCGTACATTTTAACGTATAAAATTACCCAAAAGCTCTGGTTTAGACACATGTAGTGCCACCCCCGGTTTTAGCACCAAAAGTCTTATGTCCCCAGGAAAACTCTACAATGCCTGGCAAAATCTCTAACGTTGGTTTCCCACAGGTAATACTCAAACATGTGTTCCTTTGTTGTTATGTGACATCAAGTTGGTTCTGACTCATAGTGACCCTGTGTAGGGTTTCTGAGGAATAGCTGATGGGTGTGAACCACCAAGCTTGCAGATAACAGTCCGGTACTTATCCTATAGTGTGACACAAGGACTCCATAGGGTGCTTAGCACATTTAAACATTCAGGGTCTATTTCATTAGAAAATAAAAATATAAACAGTCAGGAATAGATGATCCCAAAACCATCAAGAAGGAAGAGCCTGAGTGGAGCGTGAGAACCAACCTAGCAATGTGGCAACAGCAGAGACAGTGGTAGAGGCGATGGCATGGAGAAATAGAGCAGCTGTGGGCTCTAGGACCATGGACTGACAGAGACTTGTTGCTAGAAGGCCGGAGGCTGGCTCACAGAATACGCCCTTAGGACATTTAAGTAAATATACATTGGTATGTTTTGTAGGTGTACATAAATTATTTTTGCTTTATTCATTTGTGAAATATAAGATGTGAAAGGGAAGCCACAGAAAGGAAGCAGAATAACTGTTGTTGTATGGCGGGGATTCTAATCATTGACATGAAACAAAGAGTATAATTTGTTGAATATATAGCAGATGATCTTGTCTGCTAACCTTCAGTCAACTTACAATTAAAGGTTAAAAATAAATAAGTAGGACAAGCAAAACAAAACAAAAAAGCCAAAGAACTTCCCCCCAAAAGCAAATATACAGGCTTTTGTGGGGAGGACTAGGAAGTACCATTATATCTATAATCAGAAAAAGTAACTTTAAAAAGTATTATTAGCCAATTTATTAACAGTTTGATTTATGATATTCTCAATACATTCCTTTTTACAGCAAACATTAGTTGAGTCCCTATTCAGTAATGGGTGCAATGCTTGATACAAATCCAGTTTTGAGACAATATTGTTGTTGTTGTTGTCAGGTGCCGTCGAGTCGGAACCGACTCATAGCGACTCCATGCACAGCAGAACGAAACAATGTTCGATCCTGGGCCAACCTCACCACCGCTGCCACCCCCGAGTCCATCAATGATGCCACCTGGCCGATCCATCTCGTTGGAGGTCTTCCTCTTTTTCTCCGACCCTCCACCCTACCCAGCATGACATCCTTCTCCAACGATTGTTTCCTCCGGACTACATGTCCAAAGTAGGAGAGACGAAGCTTAGCCATCCTGGCCTCCAAGGAGCACTCTGGCTGCACTTCTTCCAAAACAGATCTATTGGTTCTTTTGGCAGTCCATGGCACCCTCAGTATTCTCCTCCAACACCACAACTCAAAGGCATCAATTCTTCTACGATCCTCTTTATTCACTGTCCAGCTTTCGCATCCATATGAGGCTATTGAAAACACAATGGCCTGGGTCAGGCACACCCTAGTCCTCAAGCTGACATCTCTGCTCTTCAATACTTTAAAAAGTTCCTGTGCAGCAGATTTGCCCAGTGCAATACGTCGTCTGATCTCTTGACTGCTACTTCCGCGAGTGTTGATAGTTGATCCAAGAAGAATGAAGTCCTTGACAACTTCAATCCTTTCTCCATTGATAAGAATGTTGTTTATTGGTCCAGTGGTGAGGATTTTTGTTTTCTTGACATTGAGATGCAATCCATATCGAAGGCTGTGCTCTTTAATCTTCATAAGTAAATATTTCAAGTCCTCTTCACTTTCAGCGATCAAGGTTGTATCATCTGCATATCGCAGGTTGTTAATGAGTCTTCCTCCAATCCTGATGCCACGTTTTTCTTCATAGAACCCAGCTTCTCGTATTATTTGCTCAGCATACAGGTTGAACAAGTATGGTGAAAGAATACAACCCTGTCTCACACCTTTCCCAATTTTAAAACTTTCAGTGTTCCCATGTTCTGTTCGAACAACTGCTTCTTGGTCTAGGTACAGATTTCTTAGAAGTACAATTAAGTGTTCTGGAATACTCATACTTCTCAATGTTGTCCATAGCTTGTCATGATCCTTATTGGAGCTTAATATTAGAAGCGTTTTAGAAAATGGCATGCCTAACTGAGTCAGAACAGACTCTGTGGAACACCACCACCACCACCACCACTGATCCAAAACAGGCATGTGAGGGAGATCCCCAATGAGATGCACTGCCACAGTGGCAGCAGCAATGGGCTCCGGAGTAACAATTGTGAGATGGCACAGGACCAGGCAGTGTTTTGTTCTGTTGTGCATAGGTTCACTGTAAGACAGAGCTGACTCCACAACACCTAACAACATCAGCATGTGAAAGTTGGACAATGAATAAGGAAGACTGATTAAGAATTGTTGCCTTTGAATGCTATTGGTGGTTGTTGTTGCTGTTGCTGTTGCTCAGTTTCATCAAGTTGGTTCCAACTCATAGCGACACTGTGTAGGGTTTCTGAAGAGTGGCTGGTGAATTTGAGCTATCAACTTTGTGATTAGTAACCCAGTACGGTCGGAACCGACTCAACGGCACTTAACAACAACAACAACTTATCCTGCAGTGCTACACCATGACTCCATGGTGTTGGTGTAATTCTATTACAGCCAGAAGAATGAATAAATCTGTTTTAGAAGAAGTACAAACAATACTCCTTAGAAGCAAGGAGGGCGAGACTTCTCACTTACTTTCGCATGTTATCAGGAGAGACCAATCCCTGGATATCATTTTTGGAGGCTTGAAACTTATTGTTTATAAAAGAAGCAATATTAAAAGCTACACAAATACAGTCCTTATCAATTTCAAGACATTATTTTTTCTGACTGTATAAATTCATTATTCATAAATTTTCATAATTTGTCGAGATAATAAGTGGAAAATATTTCTGTTCAATGTTCTAAATTTAAATAACTGATAATAAAACAGTGCCTTGATGAGTTTATCGAACTACAATATTCTTAAACTTACCAAACTTTTGTTTAAAAGGGAGAAAATATAGGTACTGGTATTTCTTTGAGATTATTTTTCTGTTTGAGTCCTTATATGAGAGCATCCCATATTCAGAGATTGGTGATGATATGACTTCTTAAAAACATGAATCAAGTTACAATGGGATGAATCCCTCTGTATACAGGGGGTTGATAGGGACGGGCAACTTAGACACTGGCTATGTAAAATGCGGGTGTGATAAAGGCACGGAGTTACTGGCTTACAAGTTTTCAAGAGGGAGTTAGTTTAGTTTAAAACTGTGTGTGGGAAGATAAAGTCCCCACTGAATAGATTTCTTCATGTATAGACGGGTCTAGTGAAAAGAGATGGGGATAAGATTCTTATTATTCAATAGTAATTGTTAATCATGACTAATTGCAACTGTCAAAACTCCAGAGGTAAAAGTTTTGTGACAAAAACGGGGGAATAGTTAATCTTACAGTCTAGAAACAGAGGACCCTAGGACCATCAAGGGAAAAGAGCACAAGCAGAATGTGGGGCCCTACCCAAAGAAGCAGTGATAACAGAGATGGAGGCAGAGATGAGGGCATGTAGAGAGGGAGCAGCTGAGGATTCTAGACTCATGGTAAGAGAGGGACTGAGTGCTGGCGACCAGGAAGTGGGATTGCAGAATGTGTCCTTTGGTTCTTAAAATTATTATATATGCCTGAGTGTTTTTGTGTATATCTCCCTAACCCTCCCCCCCCCCCCGAAAAAAAGAGCACCCAAAACAAAACAACAACAGAGGTAATGCAAGTTCATACTATTGAATGATGATGCACCGAGGAGACTGTAATTATTGCAATGAAAGGATGGTGTAAAACCAATGTTCTCCCATGCAAAACTATCACTCAGTTCACAATTAAAACAAAAATCTTTTTAAAGTTACAATGGGATGATTACAATCACTGACAAAGTCAGGTTACATTGGTTCTTAAAAGTAGAAAAGGATACAGATAATCACTGATCCTTTCAGTAACATTCATGCACATGGACAGTAATATCATCATCCAATTCTTTTGAGAATATAAATTAAAATATTCATTATGTCTATTATTTCTCTCTGGCATTATTAGTCAAAAACATATCTTCACAATAAGGTTCATTTCTTCTAAGACCAAGTTCAACCTGGCTTATTGATACCATTAATTTTCCCACCAAATTAGTGAATGATTTTTAACAGGTGGCTGATTAAACATGAACATGAACTATTTTCATGCAATGACCAGTACGAGAGCAATATCTGTTTATAAACTAATAAACAACTAAAATACCTAAACAATCACTGGGAAGAAAGGTAAATGACATTTCAAGTTTGAATTTTGCTTTGTATTCCCTAAGCAAGAGAGGTTGCTGTTTGTTGTTAATTGCCATTGAACTGGTTCCGACTCACAGCAACCCTGCAAAGGGTTTCCAAGGAGCAGCTGGTGAGTTTGAAATGCCAACTTTGTAATATAAATTGACCTTGCAGTAGTCCAGTGCTTTATCCTATGATGCCACAGAAGTTAAGACATTAAAAAATGTCCTTCCACCTCTAGAACAATGCTTATTTTAAAGCACTCTTTCAAGGTTACTTGAGATTTTTAAAAATAGTTAATCATAAGAACCATTGATAAACAATGGACAGGACTGAAGAATTTACTTTGCATTAAAAAAAGTGGTGGTAGGACTGCAAAGCAAACTATGATATTTTAGTATTTCCAGTGTTCACCTACTTTAGCTCATTTCTTAGAGATTGGACTTAGAGTGGACATAGTAATCCTTTTTGTTCAAGCTCAACATAAAGTCATCCGGGGTTTTCAGAAAATAATAGGAGCATTACAATAATCATCATGCAATTCATATTCCAAACAATTTTCTTTCTCATTTTGACTAGACACCCTGCACTGGTTTCTATTACCTTTCTGTTTCAATTCATGCTGTTCCTATTATGAAAGCAGTGCACATCTAAGTTTTTCATTTGGCATGGACCCCAATACATAAACACAGTTGCCCCATCTATATAAGATAGTTGTGGAATTCAGTCAAGGCAAATGGAAACCCAGAGGGAAACAAGTCAAGTTGTCAAAACATATTTTTTTCCTAATGTATAAATAAAGTTGATCTAAATAGGACTTGTGCAGAAAATAGAACTGGATTGTCTCCCTTTACCAAATTGTCTATGCTAAGGAGCTCTGGTAGCATAGTGGTTACGAATCAGCCTGCTAACCTCAGGGTCAGCAGTTTGAAACTGTCAGCTGTTCCACGGGAGAAAGATGAGGCTTTCTGCTCCCATAAAGATTGACAGCCTCGGAAACCCTGTACAGGGTCGCTATGAGTCAGAACCAACTACATGGCACATAACCACCACCACCACCTTACTCCTAGTCTACTTGTTTCTTTGGCTTTCTGTACCAGGTGTTTTAAAGACAAGGAAGTGAGAAGAAGAGAAACAGAAGAGAATAGAGAAAAAAAGGAAAAGGGGAGAAGGACCATCTGTGTTTCTTTAAGTCAGTGTCTCCATGGCATACATTAATCCACTGACACTGAGCCAATTCCAAAGCCTACTGACTCTATAGAGGGTTTCGTGGAGTGTAAATCTTTATAGGAGCAGACAACCTCATCTTTCATGGAGTAGCTGGTGGGTATGAACCACTGACCATGTGGTTAACTGTCCAGTACTTATCCTGCAGCATCACCAGGTCTGCTTATAGTATCAAATGCTGTTAAGTGCCATCAAGTTGGTTCTGACTCATAGCAACCATGTATGGGGTTTTTAAGGCTGTAAATCTTTGTAAGAACAGAAAACCTCATTTTTCTCCTGTGTTATGGAATATATATATATAAATATTGTTGTTAAGTACTGTCGAGTTGGTTCCAACCCATAACAACTCTGTATAGGGTTTCCAAGGAGCGGTTGGTGAGTTTGAACTGCCGGCCTTGTGGTTCAAACTGAACTTATGGTCCAGTGTTTTAGTCTACAGCGCCACACCAGGACTCCATGGTATATATGTGGTGTTATTAAATGCCATGGAGTCGGTTCTACCTCATAACGACCCTGTGTATGGTTTCTGAGGAGTGGCTGGTGAGTTTGAACAGCCAACCTTGTAGTTCAAACCAAGCTTGTGGCCCAATGCTTTATCCCACAGAGCCACACCAGAACTACTGTGTGTGTGTGTGTGTGTGTGTGTGTGTATAAGCTCTGGTAGTGTAGTGGTTACGAATCGGGCTGTGAACCGCGAAGTCAGCAGTTCGAAACTACCAGCTGCTCAGCGGGAGAAAGATGAGGCTTTCTGCTCCTATATAGATTTACAGCCTCAGAAACACTGTACAGGGTTGCTATGAGTCAGAACTGACTCCATGGCACATAACAACAACAACAAATATATATATATAAGTTGTTGTTGTTGTTAAGTGCCATCAAGTCGGTTCTGACCCATAGCGACCCTGTATAGAATTTCCGAGGAGCAGCTGGTGAGCTTGAACTGCCGACCTTGCAGTTCAAACGGCTTTGCAGTCTGGAGCATTAACCCACAGCGCCACACCAGGACTCACTCACTCACTCACTAACTTTCTCTCTCTCTCTCAATCTCTCTTTCTATTACATATATATATATATATAATCTCAGAAGCTCTGGTAGTGTAGTGGTTACGAATCGGGCTGCGAACCTTAAGGTCAGCAGTTCGAAACTACCAGCCATTCCACGAGAGAAAGATGAGGCTTTCTGCTCCCGTAAAGATTTACAGCCTCGGAAACCCTGTACAGGGTCGCTATGGGTCGGAACCAACTCGATGGCACTTAACAACAACATATATATATATATATATATACACACACACACTTCTGAAATGACAGTCAGTCAGTTCCGATCCATAGCAACCCTGTATAGGGTTTCCAAGGAGTTGCTGGTGAATTTGAACCTCCGACCTTGCAGTTCAAATCAACTTTGCAGTCCAGAGCATTAACCTGCAGTGCCACACCAGGTATATGTGTGTTGTGTTATTATGTGCCATAGAGACCCTGTTTCTGAGGCTATAAATCTTTATGGGAGCAGAAAGCTTCAGCTTCCTCCCGAGGAACAGCTGTATAGGAAATGATAATATTTGCATGGCACACTAGGGTAAATAGGGTAAATGGAAAAGAAGACTGGCAAACTAAAGCAACCAGCTAGTTGTTGTTGTGTGCCATGGAGTAACCATTTGTAACCCGATTTATAACCAGCTAGAAGGCCCTTGATATCCCAAGGGCTAAAGGGATTACTATTTTAGCACAATAAGGATAAACCTTTGGTAATCTCCACTCTAGATCTCCAAATTCTACATAAATTAGAAAAATAAAAGATAAACAGCATAGAATCAAATGTAATTGAAACACATATCAGTTTTGCGGGACTAGAAACAAATAACAAAGATAGCTAATAAGTGAGTTAGTTTAATGAAGGTCAAAAAACAAGCAAGCTACTACCATCAATTAAATTCCATCTCAGCAATTCTATAGGATAGGATGGTGGTGGTGATGGTTATGTGCCGGGGAGTCAAATCCAACTCACAGAGACCCTGCATAGGGTTTCCAAGGCTGTAAATCTTTACGGGAGCAGAAAGCCTCATCTTCCTCCTGTTCTCTTTCTTCCGTGGAACGGCTGGTGGTTTTGAACTGCTGTCCTTGAGGTTAGCAGCCCTACTCCTAACCACTACGCTACCAGAGAGCCCCTTATAGGATAGGGTTGTTGTTGTTGTTGTTATGTGCCATCGAGTTGGTTCCGACCCATAGCGACCCATTAGAATCTCATAGAGTATAAACTTTTTTGGGAGTAGATAGCCTCATCTTTTTAACACAGAGCTGTTGATGGGTTTGAACTTCCAACCTGTGATTTTAAAAGCCCATCACTTAATCCACTGTGCCACCAGGGCTCTGGAAAGGTCATACAGGCCAAAGCACATGAAATAAGCCTAGAATATACATGCTAAAAAACAATAATCATCAGCTTAATTAAAATGGGAAGCTGTTTTTTCTAGGATCTTAGAAAATATCTGACTAGAATCCACATAATTCGGATTCAGTAGGACACCTGCATTATGGCTTATTATATGTGGTCAGGCTCTGCAAAGTGCTTGTCTCTCCTTTGATCCTCACAATTTAAAGACAGACATAGAGGGCTTACAGTGATGGATGATATAAGCGTTTAATCTTCCCATCCCAGGGTAGAATTAAAACTAAGTATGGTATGGTGCTGTAGGATAAGCACTGGACTGCTTACAACAAGGTCAGTGGTTCAAACTTACCAGTCACTTCTGGGAAACCGTATACAGGGTCTCTATCATTCAGAACCAACTCAACAGCACTTAAGTCAACAACAACAACATACGATCAACAGCCATATATTGTCTTATATAGTCAACAGTCATATGTTTATAATAAATGTAGAGTATTGTTTCTCATCATCTCTTCCGGTCTCTCCACAAGTAGGCTAGGGCAAGCAAATGTTTATAATGTGGGCCAACTCTGCTTCAAATGATACATCAATTGAAATATTTCTCAGCAACAAAATAAAGCGTGCCTCTTGCAGTGACTTGAGGTAGCACTTCTGTTCATAATACATGTTCTCTTGAAATAGTACACTGAACAAACAGCTTTCATGGTGTCTAAATTTGGACCAACTGAATGATTCATTTAAGTATTCCACTAAATTCTCTAACACTTTTTCAGTCCAATTCTACTTTTTGTCCTTTAAAAATACAAATGCAGAAGAAGAAAAGAGCCACCATGTAGACAGAGATCTGTATCAAGAAGAGCCTGCTAGTCTGCCAAAAAAATAAAGTCACAGCAAACTGATAGACTCTTATCTGTAATTGAACTCTAACCAGATACACTGACCCCTTTAAAAATCGTATTATTAGAACTTTTAAAAAAATGGCTATAGATGTTAGCTAATTTCTTATTTAAATGCAAGTCAACACTACAGATTTTCCATAATATTATACTTTCCTATGATGAACTTGTTTCAAATTTTAATGTAGGTAAAGAAAATGTACTGTGAAATATGAGGGGGCTTCAAAAAGCTCGTGGAAAAATGGAACTGAAAGACAATGGAATTTTTCCATGGAATTTTTGAAGCACTCTCACATGTTACTTTCAGGTTTTATTTACATATGAGTACAGACGATTACTAGCAAGGCTAGTCAAGTAAATGAGATCTAAGTTTGTTCAATGTGGGATTCTGTGTACCCACAAAATGGTAATAGCCTAACTCTGTCTTGAATCCATGGGCCTATTTTTCATAGTTGATCACAGACAACAAAGACAATCTTTCTAAACTGTATATAGCAACATATAGTTACTCTAACTGAATTTTTACTGATTTAGAGTGACAGAAAGTCATGAGAGAAGATAATAAAACAGAAAGAAAATGAACTTACACAATAAAAGTTGCAAGGAACGTGACAAAAAAAAGTGAAATTATGCATTTCAAACCACATTCTATGAGACATACAAGTAATACACTGTTTTTATTACATGACGATGACCACACTGATCCACTGTCAATGAGTTTAACAGAGAAGCTTAATTATTTTTGCTTGCAACGTGGAAATATTTACAATGAATTATACTCATGATGTTATCTAGTACCCAATGTAACCACAATTGCTGTTATTATTAAGTGCCATTGAATCAATTCCGACAGTGTCACATCAGGACTCTATAACCACAATGGTGGTGGAGTGCCTTGGAGTCAGTTACAACTAACTCATAGTGACCCTGTATAAAGTTTCCAAGGCTATAAATCTTTTCGGGAGCAGAAAGACTCATCTTTTCCCCATGGAACAGCTAGTGGTTTTGAACTGCTGACCCTGAGGTTAGCAGCCCAACTCATAATCATTATGCTACCAGAGCTCCTTAACCACAATGGTTGGCCAATATTAAATTTCAGTGATTGGGAAGGAAGCAAAGCAAAGTAGCTCACACAGTCAAACTCATAGCCTTGGACTAACCATTATTATCTCAGCTAAGGAAAACTGAATTTTTACCATTTCCTTAAGCTAAAACCCCTGAGTTACTGTTTTTTCCTTGACTCCTTTTCTCTCATATTACACACATCTAATATAGTGGTTACGAATCGGGCTGCGAACCGGAAGGTCAGCAGTTCAAAACTACCAGCTGCTCCGCGGGAGAAAGATGAGGCGATCTGCTCCCGTAAAGATTTACAGCCTCGGAAACCCTATTCAGGGTTGCTATGGGTCGAAACCGACTCGACGGCACTTAACAACAACAACAACAACAACAACAATATACCACTTACCTTCAATACATTACAAAGAACTACAAGAAATTGTGGTTTGTACTGATCAAAAATGGGCAACTCTTGGCAATTTCAAACATATATCCAAGTCTTCAGTCACTTTTCCTTATTTCTACTAACCCTATACTTGTCAAAGTCACCACTGTTTCTAGTTTAGATTACTGCAATAACCTCCTACCTGGATTCCCTGTTTCAACTTGTCACATTGATCAGTTTTGCTCTGACCACAGTAATCAGTGTGATTGCTGTTAATCAGAGAATGTTTCTTCTCTAATCAAAACCTTTCAATGACTTCTCATCTTTTTAAAACGAAAGCCTAAGGAGTCATTTAGGTTCACAAAAATCCCTACCTCATGGCTTTTCTGATCTTATCTTCTATTATTTTACCCCTCATTCACTGTCTTCCCAGCAAGATGGACTTGTTTCTTACCCTAGAAATATCAGGATGCTCTCGCTTCAGGACCTTTACATTTGCTCTTCCCGTGCTAGGAATTCTTTTTTTACATAACTTTAGATGACTGTGTTCCTTTACACGCTTGTTCAGAAATCACTCTGTCAATTAGACTCTTTGGCTAAGCTATCTAAAATATCAACACATCCTAAACTCCTGCCTCCCCCCCCTTCCTTAATCTTCTTTTTCCAATAGTATTTATCATCTTCTATCCTGGTGTAGCACTGCTGCGGGTTAATGCACTGGACTGCAAAGTCAGTTTGAACTGTAAGGTCAGCGGTTCAAGCTCACTAGCCACTCCTCAGAAACCTAATACACTTTCCCTATAAGTTGGAACCGACTCAAAAGCACTTAACAACAACATATTCATTAATTTCTTTATTGTGTCTGCCTGATTTTCCTTACTAATATATAAGCCACAGGGAGGCAGAACTTCTGATCTGTTTTGGGTTAATGGAGTATTCCCAGAGCCTAGAATGTTGTTGCCGCTGTTGTTAGGTGCCATCAAGTCGGTACCAAATCATAGCAACCCTATGCACAACAGAACGAAACACTGCCCGGTCTTGGGTCAACCTCACAATTGTTCACGCTTGAACCCACTGATGCTGCCACATTGCCAATCCATCTCTCTGACCCTGCACTTTACCGAACATGATATCCTTCTCCAAGGACTGGTCACTCCTGACAATATGACCGAAGTATGAGAGATGAAGTCTGGCCATCCTGGCTTCTAATGAGCATTCTGACTGTATTTCTTCCAACACAGATTTGTTTATTCTTTTGGCAGTCCACGGTACTTTTAGTACTCTCCTCCAACACCATAACTCAAATGCATCAGTTCTTCTACAGTCTTTCTAGAATAGTGTCTGGTATATTAGTAGGCCCTCAGTAAAGTTTTGGTGAATAAGTGAATGAATGTGATTTAAAAATTAAGCTGATGAGTAAGTTAATTCACTCCTTATTCTATTCTATTTTTCAGATCCCATTTATCCTGATACTTTAGTGGCAATCTGGCCCCTTTGCATCAAGGTGGACTACTGATTCAGAGTGAGGTGATCTCATATACCTCATTAGTCAAATGTTAACCCATCTAGGGACCACGAAGTAAGTGCTGACCCATGAAGGAACCAGGTTAAAGCAGTATCATAAGGGTTTTTGCAAATATATTATGGGATTCTTTAGTTTTTCCATTTGTTTTTTATGTCATTCTTTAGGAAAAGAACACCAGCCAAACGATTTATTTTCCTTTCCTTTCCCAAGTCCCAAATGTTCATGATTGCTTATCCACCAACTTTCTTGTTACCTAAAGATTAGAAATCACAGAGTTATGAATATACAATAATCTGGGCCTTAAGCTGTTTCTTGAGTTTCCTCATTTAAATGGCTCTATTTCTCAAGGACTCCCACATATCTTTTA
Source organism: Chrysochloris asiatica (assembly GCF_000296735.1). Classification (NCBI taxonomy): domain Eukaryota; kingdom Metazoa; phylum Chordata; class Mammalia; order Afrosoricida; family Chrysochloridae; genus Chrysochloris; species Chrysochloris asiatica. The sequence continues at coordinate 5,544,927 of NW_006408698.1, read as the reverse complement.
GAAGAGGAAATAAAATCTTAGGTTTTCTGTTATTTCTGTAATTGATACTGAATGCTGCCATCTATGGAAATGGTTGAGAACTGACCAGTATCTGAACATTGCTCTTTCTTGGTAGACATAAGAAAAGTTGCTGGGAACTGTTCTGGCAGCTATAAGGAGATTTAGAGAAATATTGCTCTTGAAATGTTATTTATAAAGCATTTTCTACAGCACCACTATTAAAACAAACTGTTTGTACTGTTCCTGCAGGCTTTACTATGGCAAAACTACATTCTTGCTAAATCCTATGTAGTATCTGGAAATACTACATAGGGTAGGTTTTCAACTATTATTTAAGCCTTTAGAAAACATTAATGAATAAAAAAAAAAAAAAACTTAAGTCACTGATAAAAGAAAATTTTAATGAAGAATTTGCTAGCAGAGGCTTTTTTATCACATAGGATGTATAGATGGTACAGAAGTCAAAGACAAAATGAATATAGAAAGCATACCAAAGTGGTAAGATTTGAGGACTAGACCAGCTCTGCCAGTTCAAACAGCAGGGACCTTAATAACCACCATGTGGGAAGATGTCGTACTGGCAGCGTATCTAGGTCCATCTGTAAGATGAGAGTTGGTTAAGCACTAAAGAAATGTTTTATTTCATTAGGAAGGTAGGTGACTTGCTTAGGTCACTCTACTTAACAACCTGTACTTTTAAAATAATCTTTGTACACATGCATGTATTGTTGCTGTTGTGGTTAAGTGCTGTTGAATCAGTTCCGATTCATAGCAACCCTGTACAGGGTTTCTGAGGAGTAACTGGTGGATTTAAACGACCAACCTTGTGGTTCACAGTCCTGTGCTGATCCTACAGCACCACACCGTACATGTATTAACAAAGATTTAAAAAAATAAAACTTAAAATACAATGATAATAATATTCATGTATGAAGTATTGGTGTGGTGTTGAAGCACCGAACTGATAATCACACGGTCGGCAGTTCAAACCCACCAATCGCTCCCTGGAAACCCTATACAGGGTTGCTATGAGTTGGAACCAACTGGACAGCACTTAATGACAACAGCAATATGCATGCATAATTAATTAATAATTAGCTATGCACCTAAACCCAACACACTGCTGTCAAGTCACTTCCAAATCACAGGGACCCTACAGAACAGAGCAGAATAGAACTGCTACATCCCATTCATAATTCATTATCTACCCAATTGTTGTTGTTGTTGTTATGTACCATGGAGTTGGTTCCGACTCATAGCGACCCTGTACAGGGTTTCCAAGGCTGTAAATCTTTACGGGAGCAGAAAGCCTCATCTTTCTCCTATGGAACAGCTGGTAGTTTCGAACTGATGACCTTGTGGCTCGCAGTCGATTTGTAACCACTACGCTACCAGAGCTCATTGTGGCACAATCCACTGCTCCTATAAACCTTTGCGGACTATCACATTGTTCTCCAAGGGAGTGGCTGGTGGGCTTGAACTGCTGACCTTTCGGTTAGCAACACAGTGCTTCTCAGCACTGTGTTACCAGGGCTCTCTAGATAATAGTGATATTGTTTGAAAATGACTTGTTATATACAGTCTTGAAAAAGACTATTGAACAATACACTGCAATGTTATCTCTGAGACTCATTTGACTATGTTTGGAGAATATATATGATCTGCCTTTGAAGCAACCCTAGGCACAGATGGTGGCCTGGACTTCAAATTATAGGCATAAAATACTTGGTAGGAAAAACAACCCAATAAACATGGTTGAATCTTACGAATCCTATCTATGGTAATGCCTACTTATAGGTAACAGTATATGTTAATAATATTTATACAAGTAATGCATTTTAAATTTCCTGTCAAGACCGAATCTGAAAGACATGAAAAAGAAAACCTTTACATGGAGTCAAAATTTCTTCAGAAAAAATAAAACAAAAACTGTTGCTTATAAATCCCACTGAACAATAGACTTCCTGTAATCAATTCATCATTCAATCTTATAAAATAGATTACTTTGAGTAAAAGGTTTCCCTTCCTGACGAAGGGCAAAACTGTTTTAGAGACAAAGCAAAACTAGTTTACCAAATGAAACAGGAGGATTAAACCTGAAAGGTAGATGAACACTTCTACCTTCTGCACAAATATACTCTTTTCACATTTCTTTTTGTACCTTACAGAAATAAGCTTCAAGCTTCATTCATGTAGCAAGGGTCCTGTAACTGATACAATCATCTTGATTTCATTGTGACTTTTTCTTCACGTCTGTCCCTCTCACAGTCCAGCTCTACTAAAAAACCTGATTTATTCACACAATAAGAATTTCTTCCTTAGACACTCAAGGCCCTAAGAGGTCTGATTTCAATCAACCTTTCCAATTTTATCTCTTACTTATCCCATTCACAATTCATTATCTACCCAATAGTCCAATTAAATGTAATAATCCACTGCTCCTTAAATTTCAAATTGTCCACCTCTCAGTTTTTGCTCACTGTCCCATTGTCATGGAACAGCTTTCTATCCTAGCTCCTTTCCTACATCAGACACAAAGCTGAAAGCCTTTTCCTCTGAGGTAGAGGATTAAGATCCAAGGCATGTACTAATCACAATTGCTTCTGAGAAGTTGGGTTAGATAAACAGAAAAATACCTATGGGGAAATGCATTCGTGATTTTGGTCCTCCCCAAATAAGACAGTATCATCATCACCCAGATAAAAGAAAATCAGACAGTGGAGTGAGGGTTGGGGGTAAATGACTGTGAGGAAACAGAGATGATTTTTTAACGAATACCTGGCACTGACTCTGCTTTCTCCCTCCACATTCAGTACATGGTTTTGGTGTTTCTGAATTTGGTTCAGGAATGAGGAAAGACCAGCATTTGTAATAAACTGAGAATGAATGGATCAATTATGCCTGAATGGTAATGGTCGGTCTATGTGAGCACAGACCTTTTCCAGATCTGATGATAGCAACCCTTATCCTTACCTCACTATCTTCTCCAGGACCTCCTCCACTCCCTTGGGCAACTCTGGGGCACAAAAAGAACTCTGCTAAATTATGCTGCATGTATTTCTGCTCTGATTTCTTACAAAATGGTGTGTTCTTGGCTAATTAAATGGGGGATTTTTTTCTAACCTGAGAAAGAAAGACGGAGGGAGGGAGGGAGGGAGGGAAGGAAAAAGGAGGACAACCGGGGGTTGGGTTCACTGTCAGTCTGTACCTGATCAGAAGTGCTTACAATGACACTTCGCTAGAATACTGTAAATTAATTACACCAGGTTTCTTAAAGCTTTTTCTTTCAACTTTGTTCAATTTGTTTTACAGGCAAACCTTTCTAAGGCCAGACAGCACCTTTAAAATGCCACTGGGCATGAGGTTGTTAAAAGCAGCTCCAGGTGAGAAAAACACTATCTAGCTGAGCTGGCTGAACTGCCTTAGTGACAGCTCCCTGCCTTCTTGCCTCCCACTTTAGTAATTTTCTAGGCCCAGGATCTCTTAGCTCCTACCACTGGATTCAGATACTGCTTCAATTCAGCCTAAGACGAAGGATGCCTATTGACTTTGTTTGGAAGCTTTCCTTCCATAACTTTTGGACAATGGTCAATCTGATGTCCTCCCAATTTCCATATACTCATTTACAACTGTGTCCAGTGCTCTATTTGGTCTCCTTTCAAGGCATGCGTCCACCACACTGTAGTGCCTACTTTGCTATTTCTCCTTGAAAGTACACAATTTAAAAACAAATGCAAAATAAAAACAATTATAGATGCTTTCTTATAATGAAACAACAAAACACACTAATCGATACATTAAACACTATAATTCTGCTCTGTTGGTATCAAAATTACCACTTTACAATGCTGCAATGACTATAGCCATACACAGAATGCAATTTCTGAAAAGACAGATTCATGTCAATGTTTATATGCAACGGCATCCTTTATTAAAAAGGAAACAGCTATAATAAACACAAATCATACTGACAGCAGGGATTGTGCTATCAACAAACTCATCAAAATGGAATCAAACATCATGAGTTGAACACCATCACAGAGATACGTACAAGTACTTTTCCCATATGGGTTTCTCTGTTACTTCATTTTAAAACTATAGAACTAGGGCAACTGTTTCCAGTAATATAGCTATCTGGGCCTTTTTCAGTGTTATTCTGTATTCAGTAATGGTTCACAGAGGGTTTTATGCGGCAACATGAGGCTCTTTCAGGATCACAGCTTCATTGTGGTCCCACACGTTTAATGCTGCTGTTACAATTATTCAAGTTCAGCTACTGTAATTTATTTTCAGGTCAGCTTATTATGTTGTTAAACACTTTTTGAATGTTCTAAATAATGCACGCAAGGAAAAAATATGTTTACAAATTTAAAACCCTGAGAGCATGTTTATGGTACATGACTTTAACTGGATCACATGCTCAGAAAGCAACATTCTCCTTATTAATTAACAATAATCAGGCTTGCATTCATACATAACTTCAGAATTTTCTGAAGTCCTTAGTATAATAAAATCAGTATCTTTTATTTATATAGGAGCTATAAGTATTCCATTTTTCTCTATATTCAACACTATATTCCCTATATTCAACAAAATAAAAGTTATACAAATAATTTGATTGTTTTCTTTTGTTATCTTTTTCCTTCCCTGGAGAAATTTAGTGGAGTTTTCCTATGATTAGAGAGCTTTGCTAATAAGTTCTGCAGACATCTTACTTAAGACAGTATGGCACATAACAAAATTTTAACATTTTTTCCTTTGGCCATTGACAGAAATAACTAGCTAGACCAAGTTTTCTTTTCTTCTTTTTCTTAGTAAAATTTCCATTAATATTTGAACTTCTTAAAGGTAAACAAATATTTAGTCATCATTCCATTTCAGGTTTCTGTACCTGTGATAAGAATCTTACCTAGTCAAATAAAACTGAAAGCTGTAAAAATTAAGGCATTTCTCTCTCTCCCGACCGCTTTTAAAGACTAAAACCATGTCCCAGTTCATTAAAAGACCAGGATTTACAGAGCATGGTTATATGTCCCTATTGCTTGGCATTCTGGCAGATTCTTTTAATCTTTCTGTTTCTTAACTTCATCATATTATAAAACCGAGGTAATTACAAATTTGGAGGACATATATATGAGGAGATAATTCCATTATCTTTTAAGTCCATTTTTCCACATACTTTTTTATATGAACTTTTCAAATGGATGAAAGTTTACAGAGCAAATTGATTTTCCATGAATCAATTCATGCACATTTTATTTCATGATATTGACTGCAATCCCCACAATGTAACAGAACTCTTTCCACTTCATCCTGTGTTTTCCATTTCCATTCTTCATTCTTTCCTATCTCTTTTTGCTTTCTGAGTTCTAACCTTAGACAAATACTGCTATTTTGATATGATATGGTTGATGGTCCTTAAAATTACCTACCTTCGAGGTTCTATTGATCACCTTATAGTTCTGTCTATTGTTTGGTTAAAAGTTGAGTCATGCCAATACTTATGGATGTAGTATGTGAAAATACCAAATGAGAGGAAAGGAGTCTTCACATGAAAGATCAATAGTCTCCCCGCTCTGTATACATGGTAGGTAGGGATGGGCAACTTAGACATAAAGGACTTCATTCTTCTTGGATCAACTATCAACACTAAGGGAAGCAGTAGTCAAGAAATCAAACAATGTATTGCATTAGGAAAATCTGCTGCCCAAGACCTTTTTAAAGTGTTGAAGAGCAAAGATGTCAGTATGAGGATTAAGTTGCGCCTGACCCAAGCCATGGTGTTTTCAATAACCTCATATGGATGCGAAAGCTCGACAGTGAATAAGTAAGATCATAGAAGAATTGATGCTTTTGAGTTATGGTGTTGGAGGAGAATATTGAAAGTACCATGGGCTGCCAAAAGAACAAAACAGATCTGTGTTGAAAGAAGTGCAGCCAGAGTGCTCCTTCGAAGCCAGGATGGCCAAATTTCGTCTCTCATATTTCGGACATATTGTCAGGAGGGACCAGTCGCTGGAGAAGAATACCATGTTTAGTAAGGTGGAGGGTCAGAGAAAAAGAGTAAGACCCCCAGTGAGATGGATTGGCAAAGTGGCAGCATCAGTGGGTTCAATGGTGGCAACAGTAGTGAGGTTGGCCGGGGATCTGGGGCGGTGTTTCATTCTGTTGTACATAGGGTTGCTATGAGTCGGGATCAACTTGATGGCACCTAACAACAACAACAACAAACCTAAAATAAGGGGGTGACAGAGGCATAAAGTGACTGGCTTACAATGTTTCAAGAGGGAGTTTAGCTTAAGAGTGTGCGGGGGAAGGTAGAGTCCTCACTGAATGGTTTGCATCTTGTCTAGATGGGTCTGGTGAAAGGAAATGGGGATAAGATTCTTAAGATTCAACAGTGAGTAATTGTTATCATGACTAATTACAACTGTCACAACTGTAAAGGTAGAAGTTGTGTAACAAAAACGGGAGAGTAGTTGATCTTACAGTCCAGAAACAGAGGACCCTAGGACCATCAAGGGAGAAGAGCACAAGCGGAATGCATGACCTTATCCAGAAAAGCAGAGATGGAGGCAGAGAAGAGGACGTGGAGCAAGAGAGCTGACGAGGACCCTAGACTCATCATGGAAAGAGAAAGACTGAGAGCTGGCAGCTAGGAGGCAGGCTTACAGAATGTGCCCTTTGGTTGTTTAAATTATTATATATTCCTGAGTGTTTTTGTGCACAACCCCTTCCTCCCCCAAAAAAACAGATGGAATAGAAGCAAATACTGTTGCATGATGATGCATGGAGAAAACTGTAAACACTGCAATGAAACCATGGTGTAAAACTGATGGTCTCCCATGTAAAATATCACTCAATTAAAAACTTAAAAATAAAAAAGTTGAGTCATGGGGGCACGTTGTCTAAGGGCCATAGTCTTGGGATTCCCACCAATCTGTTTGACTAGTATAGTAAGTCTGATTCTTTTTTTTTTTTTTTTTTTATGATTTTGAGTTATATTCTTTATTTTACTCCCATTGTATCCAAGGCCTTCCATTATGATCGCTTTCAAAGTGGCAAAGTGGAAGGCAGTGGTAGCCATGCACAAATCTAATTCTTTTGGTCTCAGGGATGAGGTGGCTGAGATTTGTATGTAGACCATCTTTTCAAACACTGTATGCCATACCTGAGATTCTACTGTGTAACAGGCATGATCACCCTCCAATACACACACAAAACACTACAATGTATTTATAAGTTTAAGTTAGGGAGATATTTCTGCAAGAGTGCCTGTTAGAGATTTACAATAAACTGTAGCATACTGAAAGTCATAAAACAATCCACAGTAAATATAGCTGCTAATCTTTGCATAACCCAGCATTTCCAAAACTCGTTGCCACAGACAACCTCCCTCATTACCCTCAAACTTTCTCTTTACTTTAAAGTTATTTTAGCGTCCCTTATAACAATACTCAATAGAACACAGTTTTAGAGCCCTCAACTGAATAAATAATATCTGCCATGTATAATTAAACATAATTACAATATCTCAAAAAGGCAACATATCTAAACTTCTTTCTTGACAGAGCTAGTTTATTAAGGATGGTTATGAAATATTTTCAAAATAGTATGGGACTAAGAAATAGAAAATAACGTAAGGAATGTGGAAACTTTTCTGTATGTCTTACGATATATATAACCTATGACTGGGCATTACTTGTTAATAATATAAACAAAATGATCTACTTTTTCAGCAAGTAGATGTCTTGAAAAAAAAAAAAAATCATATGAGAAGCAGACTTTAATCCACTGGGTGCCAAAAAAAAAATTATTTCTCATTACTGATAACAAATAACAAACAACTACAATTCAAACTAACAGAGCATAGACCTTTTATGCTGTAGGATCAGTACTGGATTGCAAACCACAAAGTTGGCAGTTCAAACCTACCAGTTGCTTCTTGGGAAAAAGATGAGATTTTCTGCTACCGCTGTGTTTTAACTTATTGTGAATTGAGTGACACTACAGAGCAGATCATTAGTTTTACATTCAACAAAACCATTCACTACACGGTTGTACCTCTCTCCTTGTACTAACAGTTGAGATCATTTGCCTCTATTCACTTTAACTACTGTATTCCTCCCTATGTCTCCTGCTCCTTTCATCGTTCTTCCGTTAACCTCTTATTGAATATTGCCTGTCCTTTCACCCATGATAACATGTATCTACCCTCTAGCCTCTGAATAATTGTCCCTCTCTCCCACTGCCCCTGTAACCTTCATAGATTGCTTCTTTTGTCAAAAGAAACTTTAAAAAAAAAAACAAAATTTTTTTACAACACTGCACTCATATGTTTGTCCTTTTGTGATTAACTACTTTTACTCAGCCTAATGTCTTCCAGAAGTATTTCACAGGTTCATCATTATTCTTCAATGTTTTGTAGTGTTCCATTGTGTGCATGTATCAAACTTTGTTTACCCAATCTTCTGTTGATGGGCATTTATTTAGGCTGTTTCCATCTTTTTGATATGTTCTGTTGTAGACAGCATATTGAAGGATCTTTTTTTTTTTTTTTTTTTTATCCACGCTGCTCTTTATGTCTCTTGACTGGTATACTGAATTCATTTACATTCGGTGTAATTATCAATATGTATGAATTGATTGTTGTCATTTTTCTGTGAGCTCTTTTGGTGGTGCTGATGGGTTCTTTGTTCAACATACTTTTCTGCGCTGAATTCATTTTGTTTGTGGGCTTCCTGTTATTTTCATTTCTGTTATGTTAATGTTTACTAAATCTTTGTGATTTTGAATTTTTTCTTTGATGTGCAGGTGTATTATTTTTCTTTGAAGTTACCTTGTAATTTATTAAGTTTTCCCTGCTTAAAACAGTTTGTTTTACCTTGATATCTACTAGACTTTCTTGCCATTAGAAATTTCTATATCTATACTATGCCCTCTTTTTGATTTATATTTGACTCCATTATACATTGATATCTCTGGTTCCCTATTTTCAGTCTTACAGATTTTACTTTGTTTCTGTATCTGGGCTGACTTTTGGATGGTTTTGTCAATTATGATAATCTCAGATTATTGTCTGTTGTTGGTTCTCAGTTCAAACACAACCCTCTAGCAGTTAGTAAAGTTGATCTGGCCATTACAAATCCCTTTAATTAATGCTTATCAGGAAATGTCCTAATTTCATCATCACATTTGCTGGGTGTATGATTCTTGATTGCAATCATTTTCTTTCAAAGTGTTGTATATGTCATTCCATTGCCTTCCTGAATGCATGGTTTCTACTGACAGAGCCAAGCTTAGTTTTATTAGTTCTCCTTTGTAGGTAAACTTTTTGGTTTTCTGAGCTGCTCTCAGGATTCTTTCCTTGCCTTTAATTTTGGAAAGTTTGATTATGATATGCCTTGGTGATTTTCATTTGGAATCTATCATTCAGTTTCTTGCATGCTTATGCTCTCATCTTTTATGATGTTAGGGAAGTTTACTTCTAACAACTCTTCAACAATTTTCTCTGTGATTGTTTCTCTCTATTCTGGAATTCTGGTCAGGCATAATTAGTTCCACTTCATGGTATCTCACATAACTCATAGGCTTTCTTCAGATTTTTCATTCTCTTTTTTCTGATTGCTCTTCTAGCATACTACCATTGAGAATTTTCTCTTCAAATTCTCTAATTCTGGCTTCCATTGATTCACAGCTACTCCTTTGTCCTGTAAATCTATTGTCCATTTCTGTGATCTTAGTATTAATCTTCTGGATCTCTAATTGTAGGTTTTATATTGTTTTGAAATTTGCATTTATTTTTTCTGATTGTTCATTTAGTGTTTTCCTGAAAATTTTGTCAAGTTTTTATTGTGTTCTCCTTGCTTTACTATATATTTTTACTTATCCTTTGAAAGTAACTAATCATCATTTTTTTCAGTTCTTTTTGGGTTAATTCTATTACTTTTTCTTCTGCAGGAATGTCTGTTGGATCTGCATTTTGGTCATTTGCTTGAGCCATTCTCTAGTTCCTTCATGTGAGCTACAAGAATCTGTTATCTCCAGGTCATTATGAGGTTGTCTTTAGTATTTGTAAAAACAGAACAGTGAAGTTGTTGGAGCCAGAGGAGAGAAATCCTTAGGGGTCTTGTCATTCAAGAAGCTCAAGAGGTGGTTGTGGAAGGGATATGATAGTAGAGTTCCTGGCCCTAAATGGATTTCTTATTGGTCAGTGTGTTATCTATGTTCAGGGCACTGAATCTAGAAGCAATTCCAGGGGGCTATTGATGGAGCTCCTTTCATGGTTTCTTGGGACCACAGGTAAAGTGGGGGCAGGGTGACTGGTTAAATGCTAATCTAGTGGATCTGTGGATTTTGCAGGTCTGAGACCACCTGAATCCAAGCACCAAATAAGCACACCGAAGTGGCACAGCTGACACCAACCACATGACAGCATGGCTCCCCACGATGAAGCTCCAAACTGCTGGAGAGCAGGGTCTGTGCTGGGGGTGGATAAGGGTGGAAGTTGGCCAGACATCTGGTCACCATGGGAACATGGGGGCAAAGAAATCACACTTTTTCTGTCACCTGCACCAATCTGCTCTGCCAGACTTCCCTCAGCTGCCCAAGATGTTCACAAGATGATTGAGCTGTGTCTGGCCAGCCATTCATCAGTCAGTCTCCCTCTCTCACCTTCTCTGTTCAGCGTTTCCTCCCAATAAGCACTCAATCTACCTCTCTAATCTTTCCTTTGGGGTTCAAGGTTTCAAAATTTTCATCTGTGTCTGTTTAATACTGCCTCTCTTATCTTTGTTGTAGAGGGGCCGTGTAGTGCATCTGTCTAGTTGCCAGAACTGCTGCCATAGAGATTTACAGCCTTGGGTACCCTACCCAGGTTTGTTATTAGTTGGAACTTACTTGATAGCACCTGACAGCAATAACAATATATATTGTTATAAAACTGACATGTAAAACGGAAAACCCAGAAGTTAGGTCAAGTACTAAGGACATGAAGAATACCAAAATAAAAATGACCTGAGATATTAAGAGTGTTTATCTTATCATTTGATTATGCTAACTATGTGATTGCAGTTTTGTTGTTAGGTGCTATTCAAGGCCAAACCAACTCATAGAACCAACTATGCACAACAGAACAAAACACTGGCGGGTCTGGGCCACCCACACAATCGTTGTTAAACCTGAGACCATTGCTGCAACCACTGTAGAAATCCATCTTGTTTGCAGTCTTCCTCTTTTTCTCCGACTCTGCACTTTATCAAATATGATATCGTTCTCCAGTGACAGGTCCCTCCTAATAGTATGTCTGAAGTCTGAGAGACAAACTCTGGCCATCCTGGCTTCCAAGGAGCATTCTGGATGCACTTCTTCCAACACAGATCTGTTTATTCTTTTGGTAGTCCATAGTACTTTTAATATTTTCCTCCAACACCGTAACTCAAATGCATCAATTCTTCAATGATCTTCCTTATTCACTGTCCAACTTTCACATCTGCATCTGTTTTATATTGGTTATTAAGGTTATTTTATATGAGGTTATTGAAAATACTATGGCTTGGGTCCAGGCAGACCTTAGTCCTCAAAGTGACATCTTTGTACTTCAACACTTTAAAGAGGTCTTGGTGCAGCAAATTTGCCTAATGTAATATGTTATTTCATTTCTTGACTATTGCTTCCATGAGTGTTGTTGGTTGATCTGAACAAAATGAAGTCTCTGACAACTTCTATATTTTCATCATTTACAAGGATGTTGCTTATTGGTCCAGTGGTGAGGATTTTTGTTTTCTTTACATTAAGATGCAATCCATACCATATATGAGTCCTGGTGTGGCGCTGTCAGTTAATGCACCAGACCGCAAAGCTGTTTGAACAGCAATATCAGTGGTTCAAACTCACCAGCTGCTCCTTGGAAACCCTATACAGGGTTGCTATGGGTCAGAATCAACTCGACGGCACTCAACAACAACAAAATATATCTCTATATATACTCCTGGTGCAGTGCTGTAGGATCAGAACTGGACTGTGATCCACAAGGTCAGCAGTTCAAATGCACTAGCTGCTCCTTGGAAACCCTTTTCAGGATCTCACTAGGAGTCGGAACTGACTCGAGGGTACTTAACAATAAATTAAATAAATAATTGTTGTTGTTGTTATATGCCATGGAGTCGGTTCGACTCCCAGAAACCCTGTACAGGGTTCCTGAGGCTGCAAATCTTTACGGGAGTGGAAAGCCTCATCGTTCTCCCGCAGAACACCTGGTAGTTTCAACTGTTGACCTTAAGGTTCACAGCCCAATTCGTAACCACTATGCTACCAGAGCTCATATATTTATAATTTTTTTCCCCAACTTAGTTTCACTGACTTCATCTCATAGGAAAAGGAAAATGAATGCTCAGTACTTTTATTAAGGGTTTATTTCATAAATGTCTACCATACTGAATGTGGAGTTGTGGTGTAGTGCCGCAGGATAATACACTGAAACTTAAGGTGAGTTTGACCTGTGAGGTCAGTGGTTCAAACCCACCAGCCATTCCTCTTAAACCCTATACAGGGTTGTAACCGACTCGACCACACTTAACAACAACATATTGAATGTAGCATACAACTCTATGTTTTTTTTACTGAGCTCTGTGAGTATTAATATTAACAACTACCATCAAATAATACTGTGTACTCAAAAGGCTGAAACACTATGAGATAAAGATCTGGCACAAGAATGTAAATCAACTGCTAGGATGTGAACACAGGTATCCAACAGTTCATACCTGGCACTGGTCAAGTCAAGTCTAGGTAATGAAAATTGTTTTTAATAAATAAACTGTATCCCTTTTATCTCATTATTTTGTTTCTATGTATCTCTGAACTTGGAAATTTTATTTAAGAAAGACAAAGCAGAAAAAAAAAAAAAAGTAATCACCTTTAGTTTTGGTAGTATACTTTTATACTACTTGTTTCCAGAAAATTAAGCATTTAATATTGATCCAGAGGTGGGAAGTACATTATGAAGAATAATATGGCATTCCTTCATAGGTCTCAGCCCTTAGCTCTTAGCATTTCTGGCAACTTTGCTTTTTCTGTTGTTATAAAAATGATTTCTTTTCATGATTAACACTTACAAAAACTGTACTTAAGGAGTAATATGTCACAAGCATTTCATTTTTAATTTTAAGCTCTTCATAGTGTGCATGAATCATGTCTAATTGTATGTGCATCTTAGCCCTATCAACACTGTGAAAACAAATATACATTGTTGCTAAGAGCCATCAAGTCAGTTCCGACTTATAGGGAACCCGAAATAAGGTTTCAGATTAGAATCGGCTGGTGGGTTTGAATGGATAACTGAGGTTCAAACTAATCCAATCAAATTCTCACAAGTATTATGTTACCAATAAAAATAAAGTCACTTTTCTTGTTTCGTCTTTAAAATATGCTGATTTATTACCAGTCACTAGTATAGTTGGTTACTCTTGATTTGGTAGGTTATATATAGGAAGTGGGTTCTGGTGAAGTTGGGAAGATACACTGATTTGTTCTCCCTGTCTATAAAGCTACTCATATAGTTATCACAGGCATTCATTTAACTATCAATGGTATGCATTTGATATCAAATGACGAAAAATGAACTTTTTTGCAGTGATGACAAAAAATGTGAGCCTTGGCATCTTTAATTTATTCTCTAAATAGGTTCAGGGGCAGCCTAATTTCCTCAGACTTGTAGGATAAGGTGTCTTATTCATACCCCTGAGTATCAATCTCCATTACTCACCGGATGGCATTTTTCTTTAGAAATCTAAATGACAAGAGGTCTTACTAACATAAATCTTATAATGTGTTCTGGAGTGTGATAACTTGCCCACCAAGAAACAAATTAAGCTGCCAATTCAAATTTTTTCCTTTTTGGTCATTACAGATGACAATGCAAGAGTAAATTCTAATGCATGCTTCACCACTGAATATGCATATCATTCTACATTTTATGTATCATAGAGCACCCTAAGAAGCTATATATTAAGTATACTTAATAGAGAATAGTTTATTCCATGAGCTAGTACAAGAAGAATCTCATTTCTTAAGTGTTTAGGGTATCAGAAGACCTCCCAAAAAGCTCAAGCAAATGCCCAAGAATGGCAAAACACGATTTATTTGCAAAAAAGAATGCAATTTTAAATTATTTAATTCAACATTAATCTACTATTTTTCATTCTTATAGTACACAATTAGGGATAGAATTTCCATTACATCCTTATATCTATAATCATTATCTTCAATTGACATTAGCAAGCATAATTCTCAAGCTTCTATTGTTTACAGGAAAGAGGAGCAAGAAACAAATATCAACTAGTATTTGATAACTGTCAGTACTTTTTCAATGAGAGTACAATTTAGTCTTGATGTGTGGTTTTGAACACATTTAAATGGTATGACATATGGGATAAATGAGCTATAAATGATATTTGTTATGCATCTTTGATGAAAAAGCCTATATTTAGAAAGTCTGTTTATTTCTGTCACAATAGTTACATCAATTTCAATGTATAAGTCTTCATTTTCTAAAATTATAATATAAAATAAAAATGCTTTAGGGTGACACTGTGTCTCTCTTTATGATATCTATTCTGAATACTACTGGCAAGTTGTTAAAATGAAATCACCACCAGATTAATTTCATGTCAGGTGTCTAAGGTTCAAGACCTTTGCTTTGCCAATAACAAAATTTGTGACATTGGACAAATCACTCAAACCTTTCAGATTTCTAAAAATGAGGTGGGACTATGCTACCAGAGATCCTTATGGATGTAGTAGCTCTACAAAGGGAACAAATCTTTACAGCAAGGATCATTCCCTCTCCCTCAGTACACAGGGTTGACAGGGATGGGCAACTTAGCCATTAGTTACCCAAAATGGGAGTGGGGGAGGGGGCTATAAAGGCAAGAAGTGACTGGCTTACAAGCTTTCAAGAGAGGGCCTAGTTCCAGAAGGGGCAGGGGTAGGTAGAACCTCCACTGAATGATTTCCAATCTGTTGGGATCAGGCTGGTGAAAGGAAATGGGGATAAGACTCTTGTGGTACAATAGTGAATAACTGCCATCAGGACTGGAGATTGTGAGGGTCGGAAATATAGAGGTAGATGTTTTTTTTGACAAAAGGAGGGGAGTGGTTGATTTTGCAGCCGAGGAGCGGAGGTCCCCAGGACCATCAAATGAGAAAAACGGAGAGCATGACCCTATCCAAAGAGGCAGTGACGCCAGGGATGGAGACAGAGATAATGATGTGGACAGATGGAGCGGCTGGGGACACTGGACACAAGGGAGGGAGAGGGGCCGTTGCTACAGGCCGGAGGGGCGGGCTTGTGGGGTGTACCCTTTGGTATTTGATGATGCATGGAGGGGATTGTAATCATTGCAATGAAACGAAATATGACAGGATGAATGTAAAACTGATGTTCTCCCATGTAAACCCACGTAATTCACAATAAAAACTTAAAAAAAAAAAAAAATGAGGTGGGAGTTATATTCCAAAACCAAACCAGTTGTCATGACTCATAGCGACTCTACAGGACACAGTAGAACTGCCACATAGGTTTTCCAACCTTGTAAATCTGTAAAAACTTACTGATGAAGATCAAAGACTACAGCCTCCATCATGGGTTGTACCTCAGTGTAAAGCAAACAAAAATCCTTATGACTGAATCAATAAATAGCATCATGATAAATGGAGAAAAGTTTGAAGTTGTCAAAGACTTCATTTTGCTTGCATCCACTATCAACACTCTTGGAAGCAGTAGTGGAGAAATCAAAGGATGTCTTGTATAAGGCAAATCTGCTATAAAAGACCTCTTTAAAGTATTCAAGAACAAAGATGTTAATTTGAAGACTAAGTGTGTCTGACTCATCCCAGGGTATTTTCAATAGCTTTTTTATTCCTGTAAAAGCTAGATATTGAATAATAAAGACTGTAGAAGAATTTATGCATTTGAGTTCTGGTGCTGGAGAAGCATATTCAAAGTACCGTGGACTGCCAGAAGAACAAATAAATCTCTGTTGGAAAGAAGTACAGCCAGAAAGAATACTCTTTGGAAGCCAGGATGGGGAGACTTTGTCCCTCATACTTAAGACATAGATTCGGGAGGGACTGGTCCCTGGAGAAGGACTTAATGCAAGGTAAAGTGGAGGAACAATGAAAAATCAATCCAATGAGATGGACTGGCACAGTAGCAGCAGCCAGGGGCTCAAGCTTAACAGCAATTGTGAGAATGGCACAGGACTAGGCAGTGTTTCATTGTTTTGTGCATAAGGTCGCTATTGGTCAGAACTGACTGGAACGCACCTAACTATAGCACCAACAACAACTGGTAGAGAAATGAAAGGATTTTTCCAGAGACATGAAAATCAGAATCTGAGGATCGGGAATAGGCCATAGTTTTAGGGAAAAAAAAAAAAAAGTCCATCTAATTGTACCATAAATTTTGTAAAGCAGAAACAAAGTTATAATAATAATGTTTATCTTAGGGGGGAAAAACCACTTGAATAGTATTCTTTGACATTCGCCCAATTATTCAAACCACAAGAGTCAGCATTTTTCACTTATTCTCTGCTTTAGTCCAACAACTCGGAGAAAAACAGCAAACAAAAACAAAACAAAACGAAAACCAGTGTACTACAAATCAACACTGAAATAAACTGGCAGAGTTGTTTGGGGAATTGTGTAGGATACTCTCACTCACTAGCTCATGTTTCCCGCCAGTGCTATTTTCATGAATAAAAATCTATGGGAAAATTGACAAAAACGTATAATTGACAGGTAGTTAGAGTCCCTACTTCTATATAAATCTACATTATACAAGAAATAAAGTATTCAGTCACTACTGTTATCGTTATGTTGTGTTTTGCTTTTTAAACAAAGCAACACTACAGAATGAAAAATTTGATATAAGCTGCTAAGTGCAGGACTCAATGTGGGTATGCTCTTTAAATGAAATTATATCCCAACAGGCCATCTCATAGTTCTGTCTTCTGTCATGATTTGTTCCTTGAGTAATTTTTGTATGTCAGAGTCGGTTAGCTCATGGTGCTAATGAGGCCAAGGTCATGAGTCTGATCTTTGTATGAGCTTTGTGAAAAGTGAGGGGTGGGAGAGAAGGTTTTGTACATTCCACTCTGTACATTCCAGTCAGCCAGTGCACAAATTCATATCTTTGGTAATAAAAAGAAACAGGGAAATTATCGATGAGACTGGACAGACACCCTAAAGTTCAATGTCCTAATGAAGTGAGTAAAAAGTTTCTTTTTCGTGTTTAACTAGACAATTGAAGTTGTTGCTCCAACTCACAGCCCTGTACAGGGTTTCTGAGGTGAGGCTGGTAAGTTTGAACCTCAGATCTTACAGTGCAAACCAACTTCAAGGTCGAGTGCTCATCCTATAGAGAATAAAGGTCCCATTAACAACAACAACAACGCTCAAATAAACAGTGAGAAATTATGTTGTAAACCATGAGCTTGGCATCAAGTTAGAGATGTTTTCAGAATAAATCAGCAACACATAAGAGATTTTTTAAAGGTATCAGAGGGAAAACAATTAGTACATACATATTATACTGTCCAGAGATATATGCACATAGGACAATATATAATATTGTATATAATATATAGTGGATAATGATAAAATCTTATACATAAATAAAAAACATAAAGTTGACAGCTTCAGGTATGTATAAATCAATACAGAAAAACAGTGTGCTTCAGCAAGTAATTAGATTTGCTAAGAGAGCATAGGATATATGAAGGGTAGAAGAGATACTTCCTATAGGGTCTAATGAATTTGGAGCCACTTTATTTACTCTGGGAAAGGGAGAGTTATATGTACTTACCCAAGCTTTAGCAGAGAATACTAGGAAGATGCTTAGTTGTGTTTTATTGACTATGCAAAGGTTCTCAGATGTTTGGGTCATAAAAATTATGAATAACACTGAGAAGAATGGGAATTCCAGAACATTTAATTGTGCTCATGCAGAACCTGTACCCAGACCAAGAGGCAGTCGTTCTAACAGAATTAAAGGATACAGAGTGGTTTAAAATCAGGAAAGGTGTGGGTGAGTGTGGTATTCTTTCACCATACATAATTATTCTGTATGCTGAAGAAACAATCTCAGAAGTTGAAATTATTTGAAGAAGAATGTGGCATCAGTCATCATCAACAGCTTTGCTTGCTGGAAGCAGAGGACTTGAAACACCTATTGATAAAGATCACAGACTACAGCAGTTCAGTACAGATTGCACCTCAATGTAAAGACAAAGAAAATCCTCACAACTGGATTAATAAACATTATGATGAATGGAGAAAAGACTGAAGTTGCTAACAATTTCATTTTGACTGGATTCACAAACAATGCTCATGGAAGCAGCAGTCAAGAAATCAAAGAACACATGGCATTAGACAAATCTGCTGCTAAAAACCTCTTTCAAGTGTTAAATTGCAAAGACCCAAGCCAGGGTGTTTTCAACTACCTCATGTGCATCTGAAAGTTGGACAATGAATAAGGAAGAACACAGAAAAATCAATGTCTTACAGTGATGGTACTGGAGGAGAGTACTCAAAACATCTGAGTCCTGGCCATTTGAACTGCAAGGTTGACAATTCAACCTCATCAGCTGCTCCTTGGAAACCCTATACAGGCTCACTATGCTATGGGTCGCAATGATGCAAACCCAACTCAAAGACATTTAATAACACCAACAATCTATTGCAGAAGTAGATTTTATAACAAATATACATTTAATAAGAATTTTAATGTAGTGACTAAGCATCTAGATTATAAAGCACACTGCCTGGGTCTGAAATCCAGAGCTGCTATTTAATAGTCTTCTGACCTTAGGAAGCTACTTAATTTCTATACATCAGCTGTTCCATCTGAAAACAAGAGACCTTAATTATTTCTCCTTTACAGGATTGTTTTGAAGATAAAATGTTAAGTGCTTGGTACAGGGCCTGGCATAGAGTGGATTCTAAATAAATGCTCAAAACTACTATAACTACTGAATATGAGAGGAAAGGGAGAGAGAAGAGACAAGAACACCACTACTAATTGAATCAACTTAACTAAGGAGGGTGATGATAACATTATAAAAAATGGGTTTTAAAAGGAAGTGAATGTGTTTAGTATTAAATGCACTGAGTTTGATGACTGGTGATGTATATGCAGGTGGAAATGTATGTTGTTGTTGTTAAGTGCTGTGGAGTCACTTCTGACTCATAGCAACCCTGAATAGAGCTTCCAAGGAACAGCTGGTGAGGTTGAACCACCGACCTTGCAGTTCAAACTGACTTTGCAGTACAGCATATTAACCCACAGCACCACACCAGGACTCCCGCTAATGGTTAAAAGATTAGGTTTCTTTGGACTGCAAAAAGAATGAATGACTTTGTCTTTAAAGAAGTACATGCAGAATGCACATTAGAAAGGAGGATGTCAAGACTTCATTTCACGTACTTTGGATATGTTGTCAGGAGAAATCAGTCCCTGGAAAAGGATATCATGCTTGGTAAAGTAGAGGGTCAGCAAAAGAGAGGAGGACCCTCAATGAAATGGATTGACACATCGACTACAGTAATGGCCTAAAAAATTACAACATTCTTGGGCATGGCACAGGACCAGGAGGAGTTGTGTTCTGTTGTGCATAGGGTAGTGCATAGGGTATAAGCCAGAGCCGACTCAACAGCATCTAACAAGGATACGTAATGACATCTTTATAACAATCTTGCTTGGATAATCTAGCACAGGGAAGCGAAAGAAACAGAGGTGGATAGATCACCATCAAATAATCCAAGGGTGAAAGTCAGGCGCTGTGTTTGATTTGAGAGTTCAAGTCCAGGGTAGACAGCAAGGGCCACCTTATAAGAACTATGAGCCTACTCATAGTTTTATGCGTTCATGAGTTTATGCGCTGTATTGCAAAGTCGGTTTAAACCGCAAGGTTGGCAGTTCAAGCTCACCAGCCACTCCTCGGAAACCCAATACAGGGTCATTATGGGTCAGAGTACACTTGCTGGAACAGAACAACAGCACGGAAGTGACTAGTGGACCAGAAAAGAGACCTGGTGGTTACTAACAGAAAGATGGTTTGAATCCTCCTATCAGCTCTGTAGGAGAAAGACCTGGTGATATGCTATGGTAAAGACGGTTGTTGTTGCGAAGTGCCGTTGAGTCGATTCCAACCCATAGCAAGCCTGTATAGGGTTTCCAAGGAGCAGCTAGTGAGCTTGAACCACCGACCTTTCCAGCCAAGAAAACCCTGTGGGGCATTACTACTGTGTTCACATGGAATTGCTATGAGTCTGAACCAACTCTAAGGCACCCCACAACACCACCACCACCACCAAATTAAAGACAGGATCTAATCAATACATTCTTCCAAATACCTCTGTTCAAGCTGTTTTTTTTTTTTTTTTTTAATAGACTCGCCTGTGAACACAGAAGCCTGTATACCATTTAATCCCAGATAATAACATTTTACCATGAATACTTTTAACATACTATTCCCAGGTTATTATAAACAGTTAAAAACCTCAGCCACTAACTGAAATGTTGGTGGTTCAAAATTATTCAGAGGTGTCTTGGAAGAAACCCTAGCAAACTGTTTCAGAAATATCAGCCACTGATCCCTACTCTGATACAAATAGGATTACTATGAGTTGGAATCAACTTGAAAGCAACTGGTTATTCTTTTATGAGGGGGCTTCAAAATGTTTGTGGAAAAAATTCATTATCATTACATTTAATTTTTCCACAAACTTTTTAATGCTCCCTTGTAAAAGTAATAAGGTAGCTTTTGAAATTCAAGCATTATCTCTTGTAAAATAGGAACACTAAACTGTAATTACTACTCAAATACAAATTAGGAACAAACTAAAAAAAGACAAGAAAATGTGAAACCAAGACTATTAAAAGAATGTTACTTTTCCCCGGAGTATAATTAAGTCCAACTGCTTAAATTACAGCAAAGAAATAAACACCTAAAACAATCCAAACATCATGATTCTATAAAAATAATCAAATATTAATAAAGCGTACATTTCCTATGTTTAGTTGTTGTATTTCTCCTACAAAAGACTAGATCTTCAAGTATCTAAATCTTGGGTCAGAGTATACACAAAATAATAACAATAAAGAAATGTCATTAAAAGCAAGAGTAAAAATAAAGATTATAAAGCCTGAGAATGAAGGCCTGTAATAATATGAGGAATGCTGGCTAAGACACAGGGCTAGGGGAATTTATAGTGACATTATTTAATTGCTAAGGGTAGGCTTGTTGGCCTAAATCCTTTGTAGTTTCACACATTCTTTTAAACTCTCCTGCAGATCACTCAATCTTCTATTTCATTTAATTAGGGAATGTTAATCTAACCTGGCAGCTACTTCCTGCTTTAATAACTTTGAATCACTTCTGTTCAGCCCTTTAAACACTCTTTTGTGCTTTTCTCTTCCATACATTCAAAAGGGTTTCTATTCAGTTTATTAAGCAAAATACATTTGAAATTAACTTACAATATTTAGCAGAAGGAAACAGTAGACACTAAGGCTTGGGTGAGCTAATTTTTAAAACTGAGTATTGAGGTTACACATAAATTCTATGGAAGTTAGGTTAAAAAGTGATTCTTTCCACACAAAAACCTTCCTGGCTTTAAACTTTAATAAAAACAAACAAACAAAAAATCACTATTTCAACACAAAAACCTTCCTAACGTTAAACTTTTTTTAAAAAAAAAAACCCTAAAAAACAATAAATCATCACATGGAACTTAGGATAAGGAGCTTTGAAAACACAGTAGACAAAGACTTCAACTACAATTTAATAAAGTACACTGAAGTACTGCACAAATTGATGTTTTGAAATTTATGTAAATGTTGTTATTATGTTGGTAATGCCTTTGAGTCACTTCCAACTCATAGCCATCATGTGTTTTGAACTGCTGAACTTGTGGGCCAGTGCTTATCATACAGCACCACACCAGGACTAAAATTAGCAATGTTAATATAGTAGAAATAAGGTAGTGTGAAATCCTGGTGTGGTGCTGTGGGCTAATGCATCAGACTGCAAAGTTGTTGGAACTGCAAGGTGGGTGGTTCAAGGTCACCAGCTGCTCCTTGGAAACCCTTTACAGGCTCTCTATGGGTGGGAAACAAACTCAGCAGCACTTAACAACAACAACAACAACAAATGTGAAAAGGGCTAATATAAATACTATATTCGTAAATCGCTAGTCATGTTAAGTTTTAGCAAGTCATATAACTATTTCCTAATCTATATGGTGGAGGTGGTGCCATGGAGTCAGTCCCTACTCATAGCAACACTGTATAGGGATTTCAGAGGCTGCAAATCTTTATGGAAGCAGAAAGTCTCATCTTTCTCCTGTGGAACAGCTGGTAGTTTCGAACTGCTGACCTTGCCGTTCGCAGCCCAATTCGAAACCACTACGCTTCCAGAGCTCCTTTTCCTAATCTACAGCCTGTGGATAATAACATATTCCTTGCCTGACAACCAGATGACTAAAGGACCATATGACAGTATTGTATCTGAAAGTGACTGATTTAGTGCTATACTAAGGGAAAATAATTACTTTTACCATCAATACTAGCACCTTCACAATAATGAAAAACTCACAGAGAAATCTAGAAATAGATGCACCAGGTTTCATAAAAGTCATCGGTAGCAACTTACCTTTAGATGCAGAAACCCATTTTTCCACCCAGTGGTCAGAACAATCTTTTTAGTAAATCTCATATTGTTCTGCCTGAATATTTCAAGTAACCCATCACCTTCAGGATATAATAAACCCAGGGCCAGTTTCATGCTTGTGTACCCAGTGCAGCCACACAGGCCCCCTTGGATTACAAGGGCCCCCACACATGATTGAGTGCTCTGCTGTTGCCATCTTAAAATTTTTAATGATATTGGAACAGAGGGTTTCATTTTGCAGTATGTCAGACAAATTATATGGCTGGTCTTCATCACATTCTTGTGAATGAGAACTAAAGTCCTTCAAAACGTGGCCCATGCTTGTCTTTCTAGGCTCACTTACCCTAGGTTCTCCTAATGCTATTCTAAAGCTCAGTCATAACAAACTACTTTTAGCTCCCCAAATGCACCATGCTCTTTCAAACTCCTTTGTCTTTGCACATTGTAACGCCCCTTTTCCCTTTGCATTACTATGAAACAAATTCACAGCAAATGGATTGCTTTTAAAATCTTCAAATACAATCTTACTTCCAGAATCCTGTTGCATTTTGCAATGCCATTTGAGGCTGACAAAGAAATACTCAGATCTGAAAGTTCACCCATGCGATGGTATCTAATCGTATTTTTGGAAAACAAAAAACACTGCAAAGTAAAGACAAATAAAAGTGGAAGGGATGAGGTAAAGAAATGGACTGTTATTGATTTTATTATAAGCTGCAACCTTATACTGAACTTAGTTTTCTTAGTTTCAGAGGTTAGGTGCTACCACCATGATTCTCAGAGCTACAGCTCTCCGAGATTGATATAATTGGTCTGGGATGGTGCCCAGCTAATGGTTTTTTTTTTCTTTTTTCTTTTTTCTTTTTTAAAGTTCCCCAGATGATTCTAATGTGTATCCAAGGTTGAGTACTACTGAGTTACAAGGACTTTAAAGAGCAATAAGTTAAATGAGATGTAGCAACTCAAGGTGTTGAGATATAAATAAGCCAACTAATTACCAGAGCAGGATTGCCAGGGAAGTCTATTAAATGGACAATGTAAATGAAGACATGAACAGACTATTGTTTAAAGCAAATCAAAGGAAAAAAATTAAAGCCATTACAGTATGTAAATAAAGGATATATTCGTGATTTATAATGGATATATCTGAGTTTCTGAATGGAAAAAACAACAATATAAACTGAAAGGTTAAGTAGTATGAAAGAATCATTGCAATAACTGAGAATCTGATAGGAAAGTGTTTACACAATTATGGATATATCATGTTTTGGCATTAACATGAAAAGTAAGATTTCTACATCCTAGCTGAGTACCCACATTTCTCTCTCCATAATCTCGCATTTGGACATAATCTCTCCAAATATTCACAATGGGACCAATAAATAACATCACCAAAGACTTCATTTTGCTTGGATCCAAAATCAACATTCAAGAAGACAGGAAAGCAAACAATGCATTGCATTAGGCAAGTCTGCTGAAAAGGATTTCTTTGAAGTGTTAAAGAGAAATGATGTCACTTTGAGCACTAAGGTGCATCTGATAGATGCCCCAGTTGGTTTTTTCAATAGCCTCATATGCCCGTGAAGGAGGGACAATGAATAAGGAAGACTGGCGAATAATCAATGTACGTAAATTATGGTGTTGGAGAAGAATATTGAGACTACCATGGACTGGCAGCAGAAAAACAAAAATAGTCCATGTTAGAAGAATTACAGTCACAATGCTCCTTAGAAGCAAGGATGCCAAGATTTCATCTCTTGAGTTTTGGACATGTTGTCAAGAGGGACCAGTCTCTGGAAAGGACATCATGCTTGTTAAAAGTGGAGAGTCAAAAAGAGGAAGACCCCCAGTGAGATGGATTGACACATGAAAACAGCAATGGACTCAAGCGTAACAATGATTGTGAGGATGGCACAGCACCACGCAATATTTCATCCTGAGTCAGAACCAACTAGAAGGCACTCCACAACGACAATCCAGCATTTGGCATATAAAGTCCCAATTGATTTGACCGGAAAAGTACTAAGTTTTCTTGCAAAATAACGAAGAGAGCACAACAGTAGCATCCTGAAGAACAACAAAATGGTAAGCTCAAAAAATATCGGGGAAGAATTCTTCAGTATGAATACATAAATTAACAAAACCGATTAAATACTAAAGTTGTTGCAAGAGAAGAAATGCTGATCACAATAAAATCAGAAATGAAAGACCTGCAGCAAATGACATGTTAAAAGTACACGGGGATGCTAATTAATGAAAATGGATGAAGACATTATTAAATTATAATTTGTGACTTTCCAGTGGTATAGGAAAATGTTCCATATATATATATATATAAATGATGGCTTATAGGGAAAGAATATGGTAAAAGAACATAATAGTAGGCTTTGAAGTCAGGAACATGTGTGTTTGAATTCTGGCTTAGCCACTGGGGCAAATTGCTTAAAGTGTATGAACATTCATTTATTCCTCTGAAAAAGGATTTAACAATAGGGTATAGGATAAGCATTCAATTTCAAGGACAGTTTGAATCTTGAGGTCAGCGGTTCAAACTCACCAGTAGCTCTTCAGAAACTCTATACAGGGTTGCTATGAGTTGGAACCAACTCAATGGCACTTAACAACAACAGCAATCCTGGTGTGGTACTGTAGGGTAAGTACTGGACTGCTAACCACAAAGCCAACGACTGAAATCCACCAGCTGCTCACTGAAAACCCTATACAAGGTTGCAGTGAGTTGGAACTGACTTGAAGGCACATAACAATAATAACAACAACATTCTTGACCACAATGACACATAATGGTGATGAGGGTTAACCAGCAGGCTGTTAACTTCAAAGGAAGTGAGTCAGTCCCACCAATTGCTATGCGAGAGAAAGATGAGGCTGTCTGCTCACTTAAAGGTTACAGTCTCGCAAACCTTATATATAGGATCACTATGAGTCAGAATCAACTAGATGGAAATGGGTTTGGTTTGGGGTATTCTTGGCAAAAGGTTGGTAATTGATGAAGCGGAGTAATAGGCATAATCACCAATTGCCAGTGAGTTGATTCTGACTCATGGAGAGAGATCCCCATGTGTGCTAAGTCAAACTAAGGCTTTTCAACACGGTGATTTTCCAGAAGCAGATCACCAGGCCTTTCTTATGAGGCACTTCTGAGTGGGTTCTAACCACCAGTCTTCTGATTAGAAGTTGAGTGCTTAATTATTTGTGCCACACAGGGTTTCAGGGGTTCATTATGTTATTTACTTTTTTGTTTGTTTGCTTCTGTAAAGGTGTTTATTTTGGGTGGGGGGGAGGGAGGCACAGTGGACAGGGACCTGCTCAGTCATTCTTGGCAGCTGCTCTCCGCATAGCATCCAGGACGTTGCTGAGCTCCTCTTGCTTTCTCTTGGTACCTATGTGTGTCCTCATTCTTTTCTTGATGAACCTGAGTGCCTGCTTGTCCTTGGAGACCTTGAGCAGCTCCATGGTCCAGCGCTCCTGAGGTGCAAAGCCACACACCTCCGGGATCATGTCCCACACGAAGTTGGTGTGGTTGGTGAGGCACCCACGGCAGCAGTTGTGCCTCGGCTTGCTCATGTTCTTGGTTACTTTGTGGCCCTTGTTGAGGCCAATGGCCATAGGGTAGTGCACAGCCATGGCTGCTTTTCTTCAATGGCTGCTGCGGTGGAAGGAAGGAGCCGCACTTATGCTATTTACTTTTGTATATGCTTAATAGTTTCCATAAAAACAAATTGAAATTTATATGTTGATGGGTTAGGATAAATATTAGAAGTAAGAGTGAAGACACTGAACAGATGAGCTGGCCTTCTTTTCCTAATGCAGCTTCCATTTTCTCACCTCTTCATACTCATTCTTGTCTCTTACAAGGCATGTTATTCAGTTGTAAGAGCATCTCACTATCGTTCAACAGATGCAATCTGCAGAAAACTCAACCATGCTCCTTTATTGAGCTCTTTGTCACCTGGCTCACAGTCTCATTCTCTACAGCAAATCCTACTTAAAATCATTCTGCATGACTTCAATAGTCATTCCTTCGCAAGATCACACACTGACACTTTATTACTTGCAAATGCTTATTCTACCTTTGAAATCTTAAATTCAAAATCCCACTCGATGACAATTTCATGGCCTCCCACTCTTGCGTATTCTAACCCTTCACAACATCCTTTCTTCAATCTCACAAAGTTTTCTATTTTCTTGTTAAGCTCATATATGTAAGTTGACTATCACAAACTACACTACTATTTGAATCTCCAAGTACAATATTCCATTTTATGATAATCATACATCCTTTAAACTTTCTTCTACCTGCTCTTCACCTGCCAAAAGCCTTTTATTTAAACAAAGTCTATTACTTGAATGCTGGTCTCTTTCACTTCATCACTTAAACTACGTAATCACTAGCACTGCCAATTTCCTCCTTCCTTTCTACATCATTAATTGTCAAGTAAAGCTCCATCTCTGGACCTATACCACAAGTGCCTTCTCTACTGTTACACTAGTGTGATAACACAAATACTAAAGACAATCAAACAACTGCAAAGTAGCAACAACGCAAATTCATAGTCTTCAATTTAAGCCAATTCCTCAGCATTATCTGTAAGTTTTTTTTTATTTATTTATATGTTTGGTAGTTTTTCCTAGTCTCTACAACTAATATCCCCAAACCACCATCGTTTCTAATGTCCCAAAAGACACCTACAGCTAGGTCTGCCTTTATGTCTTCCCCAATATAGACAAGAATATATTTGTGTTTCTGAGGTTATAACTGGATTTTTAAACCAATTTTACAAGGTCAAAACATCAACTTCAAAAGAGAAGCGTTTAAGTCAGCACTATAATACTCTGTCACCTCCACTCTGTGATGATTTGCATATTTGCAGTGTCAAACAAAAGCACCAAACATCCACGCCTAAAATGACTACCAGGTACAGCAAGCAATGACTTTGACACTCTCCTGAAGTCTACTGACATACGAAACATTCTCGGTGTAAAATGCAGCATGAAAATATAATTAGTGTGTGACTCCATATTAAAATAGGACGTTTTTCTAATTCTTGATCTATATGTCAATATTAGATAGGTATCAGGTAGAAAAGTTTCTGTAAGACAGAATTCCACAGAAATTTCAAAAACTACACATTCAATCAGATTTTTTTTTTTTTTTTTTTACATTCAATAGGTTTTATGACTCTCATAGTTGCTCTGTTGAAAACTTCCCCTCATCACTCGATAAATATAAAGGCTCAAGAGTGGAGGAAAAGAGTAGTATATACGAAGATATTCTCACCATTATGTGAGTCACCTTCCCTGTTGCATATTTTTGCCTCACTGGCATAAATGCATATGTGTATGGCGATGTACAGGCTTCGATTCAAGTTTAGTGAGGGGGTGGCGTCCATTAAGACTATCCAAAACATGAGTGTGTTCCATGAAGTTGAATAAAAGAGGTACTGACTCATTTCTGAAGAAGGTAAAATGGCTCTGCCAGCAGCAGCATATAGAAACAGCCAAGTTTGGATTCCTGAACTCCCAGAGTTTGCAGGTTAAAGACGTGTACAAGTGTTTTCTTTGGACAAGAAGTGAACCATCTGGGGTAAGAGACATACTCCAGAGCAAGTGTTTAAATCTTACTCAAGAGGAACATCTGGGCGGGTGGAGGTACACCAACAGAGAATTCTGGGTATCAGATGTGTGGTACGAACTATGAGAAATGTAGGAACCATGAGGAAGTGGGCAAGCTGAAGGAAATCCATTACCCACATACCAAGAGAATAATTGCAGAGGATGTTCCCGATGCAGGGGAACGCCCTTGTTTGCTTTCCCATTCCAATAGTACAGCTTGGGAAGATTTAGCTTTAAACTTGTTTGTGAGTTTGGATTGCCAACATTGATAGCAGGCTAGCATTTTAATTTCTGAAATACAATTGTGTATGCAACTGTAAGAGACTAGAGAGATTTAAAAGTGAGCTGGACAGTCAGGGGAATTGCCGGTTTCCAACTAGGTGCATAGTAAGATAAACCCCATAGAATCAGTGGTAAAGGAGTTGTTGTTCGGTGCCATCATTGCCCGATCCTGTGCCATCCTCAGCAGGAGGTAAACAATTGCATTTTGATCATATTCTATGACTTATGTGTGGTTCAGAGAAGCCCTGGTAGCGTACTGGGTTATGAGTTGGGCTGCTAAGTGCAAGGTCAGCAGTTCAAACCTACCAGCTGCTCTAAGGGAGAAAGACGAGGCTTTCTACTTCCGTCAAGATTTACAACCCTGGAAATCCTAAAGTGTCACTATGAGTCAGAACTGACTAGACAGCACACAACCACCACCACTATGCTTGGTTCAACAGATGAATTAAAAGTACAAGTCATTTATTTGCCTATCTATTCTGAAGGACTGATGTAGTATCACAACATGGTGCTATACAGCTTTAGAAGAAACCATATAGATTGCCAGCCTGACCATTATTAAGTCTTATAAGCATTCTAGAAGATGGACTTTGAAAGGTAAAAATTAATTTAAATAACAGCTTTTATTTTCAGATTGTTTTCACTGGAAATCTGTTATAAACATTTACCTGTTTGCCTCATATTTTGTGCAATGAAGGACACTGGACTTTTTGTCTTTGTTTTATAAATGAAGAGGCTATTTTGTGATTAGGTTATTGGCATTGACAAGTTTGTCAAATGCATCTTAATAACCAATAAAATGGTCTTTCATTAGTGAGATACAATGCCTGCATTCATTCCATAACTACTGAGCACCTGCTGTGTCCAAGTACTATGTTACACAATAGAGACAGATGAATGGGGGGCAGTCCTTGGCCTCCAATTTACAGTCTAAGAGAAAGATACACAACTAAGATATAGCACAATATATTCATTAAGTTATTCATATTTCCTCTTTCTCTTTGTTTTAGGCTATAACTTCAAATACTCATCGTCTGAAAATTTCTTGGGGGCTGGTAAGAGGAGGAATGGGGCTGATATATGCCATTTGTCACATCACAAAGACTCAAAAAGATGTTTATTCACTTACCAAATATCATTTTAGTAATTGAGCAAATAAACACCAATAAAGAGATATACTATTAAAGTGACAATCATCACTGCCAATTATCTTGTGCTGTTGTTACTTGCCAAGGAGATGAGTCCTGACTCATGGCAACCCTATGTACAATGGAATGGCAAGCTACTGGTCTTGACCATTCCCATGATCTACTGAGAATCTGTTTGATCTCTGGGGCTTTTAATAGCAGATTTTTAGAAGCAGATCACTAGGCCTTTTTTCCGTAGTCAGTATTTTCAGTCTGGAAGCCCCATTGAAAGCTGTTGAGCTTCACAGCAACAGGCAAACCTCCACTGACAGAAAGTGGCTGGGCATGTGGTGCATTGGCAGGAAACTGAACCCATCCTATGGTAAAAGGGGAGCATTCTACGAGTGAATCACCAGATGCAGTTGATTTGATTCCTGTTGATTCTTTCTGGCGAGGTCCACATGGACAATCACTGTTTATGTTGCCAAATTCAAGCATGCGATCTTAGGCATAGTTTTTATCAGCTAGGCCGTATGTATTTTCAAGCTACCAATCTTCTTTGATTTCAAATTGCGCACTCCAATCACTGTTATTGTTGTTAACTGTTGTCAAGCCAAGTCAGTTCTGACTCATAGCAACCCTCTATAGGGTTTCTGAGGAGCAGCTGGTGAGCATGAACCTTGCGGTTGAAACTGACCTTGCACGCCAGCACTCCGTTATACAATCACTAGCAATTAACAATGCATTTTGACTGAAAATTGATTAATTTCAGACTGCAGAAGTAGGTAAAAATCTTCAATTTCTTCAAAGTCAGCCTTAGTGATAGGTTGGAAAATCTGAATAGTCGCATCAACTAATCCATATAGGCATATGGGTAGAATCCTATTACTGACACCACTGCATTTTGGAAAAGATCTTGAAATGTTGTTTTTTTTTTATGAGGATAAATGCAGCACTCAAACCAAAACCAAACCTACCATCATCAAATCAATTCGAACTCACAGTGACCCTATCTAGGGTCAATGAGGTGGCAAATTTTCAAGGAAGCACACAGTCTCATCTATCCCTCACAGAGTGGCTCTATTTCCAGAAGGCAGCTCTTGCCCAATCCTATTTTGAGTGCCTTCCAACTAGAGAGGATTCTCTTTTGACACTATATCAAACAATTGTTGTTGTTGTTGTTCAGAGTCCTCCAGTCAATCCGGAATCATAGTGACCCTGAATAGGGAGGAGCTGCTGGTGGGTTTGAAATTGTGCTTTGTAATACTTTGCTGGTCTTACTGTGCCACACTAGGACTCCATATCAATGTTCCATTATTATTCATTATGTTTTCACTGGCTTTTTCCTCCCCCTAGAAGTAGATCTCCAGGCCCTTCTTCCTATTCTGTCTTCTCCTGAAAACTGCTGAAACCTGTCTACCATGGGTGCCCCTGTAGGTTATTTGAAATACTGGTGACATAGCTTTCAGCATCACAGCAACACGCAAGCCACCACAATACAATAAACTGACTGATGACTGGTGACATTTATGTCTGTTCTTGTTGTAGTTAATTGCCATAGAGTTTGTTCTGACTCAAAGCAACCTGGAAAAGGTTTTCAAGGAGCAGCTGGTGGGTTTGAACGTTTGACCTTGTGGTTCTCAGTCCTGTGCTGATCTTACGCTGCCACACCAGAAGTCCAAATTTTATGTCTAGATGTTCGAATATGTTGTCTCATACTATTGACCGAAAAAAACCAAGTGTCTGAAATGAGAGGCAACATGAAAGATAATAATCTATAAATATGCTATGTTAAGTCATGACACGAGCCATGATCTTTATGTTCTGTAACACTAAAAAGACAGACTATTTGGTAAGGCAGAAAAAAAACAATAAACAGGAAATTTTGAGAATAAATTAGTTCAGAGAGCTACGACTATTATGTTAGAATTGTTTTCTACCTCATTTTAATTACAGTATACTTCTGGTAGAAATTGTCAAAAAGTAAAACTATAAAGTGCATCTTTCAAGAGGACAATAAAACAAAAGATAAGGGATAGAGTCAGGAAAAGAATGTGTTTTCCTTAATTTAATTGGTCTGTTATTTGGATATATTCTTTTTTAAAATGCACTAAAAGTGGCTACTGGGAATTGCTGTTTAACACTTTTGGGTGTGATTCAGTTGTAGTTGTGAAGACATAGGCACATTGGAAAAAAAAAAAAAAAAGGCTTCCTCTATATATAAATCTGAGGAACTTCATCTACTTTATTATTAAACTGTGAGGGTACAATTTGATTAATTTCCCTCACTTTCCAAACTTAACAACTAAGTTCTTAAATAGTAAATAATTCTTACATTTTCCCATTAAGGGATTTTGCTTATTATTTAAGCAACATACCAGTGGGCTTTCATAGGGAGACAACTCTCCTTTTCTCAATTTTTCAATATACACACCCAGAACTAATATTGCCCGGTATATTTAGTATTAATGCTAAAGGTCTTCGCTAATATGTGTTTGTCCACAGACTTCTTTGAACTTTGCTACAAGTGGATGCTCACTGAACTGTGTTTCACTTCACCCTTTCTCAGAGTTCTAAAATACTCCACCATTTCTGCATAGTATATTAAATGGCCAGAAGGCTTAAACGATTCAAGCATGAATCTGCGCACTTTGAAGAAATCCTTGAAAAGGGACTAGAAATATCTATTCAATCATGAATAGCTATGAAGATAGTAAATAGTAAGGGTATTATCTATTTAAAACAAAATCTGAAGAAGAACTAGTTCCAGATGGATTATGCCATTTCAATGATGTGTTTATACATAAATACATACTACCTTGCAAGAAACACTTTATCTGCATGTTATATTCCATTTGACTATCAATACCACTATTAAATAAAAAACAATCCTAAGGGGGTATAAAGGATTTTACTCATGGAATTGGGTTTAAAGAAAATTTATCATGACACAAAAAATAGAAATCTTTCAATTTAAGAGGAATTTAGCAAAGTCAAAACATATTTTTTACATTTCACTTTTTACTTTTAAACTACTGAAGGTACACCTGTAAAATAGTCATTACTCAGTTTAAATTAGTGATAGCTGAAAGCTACACAAAAAGATCCAGTGGTTTTAATATTATTCAACACATTTTCTACCACAGGGACCTGGGGAAATGCAGAGAAGTGCACTGCATATTTATAAGGCCTCTGGGACCATAACAGGCTTCCAAATGCCTTGTTTGTTGCAATATGCTTGTCAAACTATTAAAGAAGGAAAAGCCACACTCTATATCACTTGTTGTATATGCAGACTTTCTCTGTTAATTAAATTAAAACTATACAATTGCAAGGATTAGAAATGCTGCAAAATCAAGACACTCATCACCTTTTCTAGGCAACCTGAAATCGTAATAATCATATTAACAAAGCTTTCATTTAGACAAAATTTTCATTCCTGGAGACCTTCTGTGGTGCTGCGGATTAATGTGCTGGACTACAAAGTCAATTTGACCCACAAGGTCAGCAGTTCAAGCTCACCAGTCACTCTGTGGAAACCCTATACAGGGTCTCTAGAGTCGGAACCGACTGCATGGCAATTAACAACAGTTCACATTAAAGGGGTTGTGCAGTGGTTCCATATAATAAACACTGGCCGCAGTTCGAGGCTGTCAGCCACTCCACGGGAGAAAGATGAAGCTTTCTGCTCCCACAAAGGTTTAAAGCACAACGGACTTGACAGCACTTAACAGCAACAACAACAACATTCATATTTAAACAAATATTTTAACCCTAATTGATCACTAGAAATGTTCACTTAAACTTCATATTTAGCAAATGTATTAGAACAAATGCTATACTCTCATCTTTCACGATAGTTTCTGTAATATAATCCTAATCTGGTACACAATCTCAGATCTAAGTTTATAGCTAAATACTAAAAAAGACTAAAACAGCTTGTGATTAAAAAAAAAAAAGAAAATTCTAGGATTTCATACTTGGTATGCATCAAAAAATCCAAGCCCAATTCATTCCCACTGATTCAATTTTGACTCATAAAGATCCTACAGGACAGAAAAGAACTGCCGTATGAGGTTTCTGAGACTGTAAATTTTCACGGACCACACAGTCTCATCTTCTCACATGGCGTGATTGCTGGGTTTGAACCACTGACCTTGAGGTTAACAACCAAATTCATAACCCACTGTGCTACCTACCAGGGCTCCTTTGGCACACGCTGAGGGAGGAAAAAAATACTTCTCTCCTTAATTGTTGCTGTTAAGTGCCATCAAGTTTTTCCCAACTCATAGCAACCTTGTATAGGGTTTCCTAGACTGTAAACCTTTGCTAGAGAAGAAAACCTCATCTTTCTCCTTCAGAATGGCTGGTGGGTTTGCAGTTCAGTGCTTATCCTACACAGCCACAGTGTTCTGTTCTCTCTTCACTAGTGAAGAACTGTTGTAGATTGGCTGGGAACAGAGAAGCGATATCTCAATAAGTACATGAGGGAACTTCAAAAAGTTCATGGAAAAATTGTACTGTAGTTTGATTCCAGTCTTCCACAGATTTTTAGAAGCCCTGCTCTTACTCTTCTACTTCTTTTTCACATGCCACATTCTCCATGTGTCATTGTGGATGCAAACACGTATTCACTATCCTTTTAAATCTGACATGATAAAGGGAAACAACCACATCAATGGAGAAAAATCTTATAATCCACCTCCAGAATATTGTAGAGTCGCATGTTTTAGAAATAGAAGCCTAAATGGAAGTTTCCTATTCAGTCAAATTCACTTTTTGCAATTAATCTTTCTTACAATAAGCGTAGTGTATACGAGTCGGGCTGCCAACCTCAAGGTCATCAGTTCGAAACTACCAGGGGTTCCGCGGGAGAAAGATGAGGCGTTCTGCTCCCGTAAAGATTTACAGTCTCAGAAACCCAGTGCAGGGTCACTAGGAGTCGGAACCGACTCCAGGGTACTTAACAACAACAAACAATAAGACTGATTTGTTATATGAAAGATAAGTTCTTACATGAAAAATCAAGAAGTATAGGGTGAAATAACAACAAAAGGAAAAAAAAAAAAAAAAAAAAGCTCAATTCTAGGAACAGATATTCTAGCCTGCTAATATTCTGCTATATTCTTTGAATAAGCTAATTTTCCTATGTCTTCTTTTCTTACCTTTGTTGTTGCTGTTGTAAAGTGTCCTCGAGTCGGTTTCGACTCATAGCGACCCTGTATAGGATTTCTAAGGAGCAGCAGGTGAGTTTGAACTGCCCCATGCTTTTGGTTCACAGTCAGGTGCTGATCCTATAAGCACCACAGCACGACTCCTTTAAAGTCAGAGAATTAAACCAGCTACTCAAATTTCAGACTTGAGAGAGGAACTTCAAAAGTTCTAACACCTCCCATTATTGTACAGGTGAAGAAATCAACATCTGGAAATGTCAATTGGCTTGGTTAAGGTATTTAGTACGTTTCAGAGCATAGGCATGCACTTTTAAAACTGAAAGCCTGCCTTGTACCCATTTCCTACTAGCATGTTTTTGCCCAGTACATCAGTGCTACAGAGCCCATCCTCATGTCAATTGCTGTAGTTTTATGCTTGTAACAATAATATATTGTAACTTGTGCCAGAGGAAAAGCCAAAAAAGAATATGCCTTGGAAGCATGTTTTCAAAAAATAAAAGCATGGTTATTATTAGGTACGATAAAAAAGCTAGTTTGAAATAGCTCTTAAGTTTAGAAAGATAAAAACGAGAAATATTAAAGAGGGAAACATGA
The DNA here is from genome assembly GCF_000296735.1 of Chrysochloris asiatica. Lineage (NCBI taxonomy): Eukaryota > Metazoa > Chordata > Mammalia > Afrosoricida > Chrysochloridae > Chrysochloris > Chrysochloris asiatica. The sequence continues at coordinate 5,509,383 of NW_006408698.1, read as the reverse complement.
CCCTAAATCGATAGTTTGAGACTGGCACTTTGCAACTAGATATAGTCATTTCTACAATTAGTCCTCATTTGGGGCAACCAAAACAAGGGTAAGATTAAAGTCCCTTGCCAATTAATATTTAAGCTAAGGAATATAGTAGGAATGAAAGAGGTCGGGCTATCTCCAAAGTGTGCTGAACTGCAAAGTCAGTGGTTCAAGCTCACCAGCCGCTCCTGAGAAACTTTATACTGGGTCGCAATGGGTTGGAACAGTCTTGACGGCACTCAATAACATGTGTAGGGGATTATGGGAGGATTTCTGTTGACTTAATTGAAATCTTAATTCAGCTGGTGCCTCTGAGGAATACACCTTGACCTTTTTTAGCCTGGATCCAGGTGCTGTATTCTACCTGGAACACTGCCCGTCCCCTTTCCCCCAACCTCTGCATATCTTACATATCTTTCATTCAAGCTCTGGAATCAAAGTAACATTCTCTATTAAGCCTGACCTGATATCCTACACTACAGGTGATCTTTCTCTCCTCTGACAGGGTCCTCTAGAATTTCACCTAATATTTTAAAGATATCCATATGGCCTGGCAAGTTCATCCATTTGTGCAAAGAACTTAACTTCTCTTATGTACTATGAGATGCTTCAGGGTGATGTGCACAGGAAGTGCTCAAATAGAGTTTTCTTGTCTGAATGGACATTATTATGCTGAACATGTCCACGATTTCTGGATGGTTAATAAACAAGTTCCTCAGTGAAGACAAAATGCCCATACATTTTTTTACATAATTTACTCATTTCTCTTGAAACCACTTTAAAAAAATTTAAAAAGTTCCTAGTTTTTTTGATGGCTTAATTTCACGCAATATTTACAAGGATTTCAAGGGGGAAAGAAACAATATAAATAGAGTCCCTATGGAACTGTAGAAGCAGTCTCAGCATGAAGAAATAGAACTATAAAGGTCATATAATTGAACTTCTGCATTTCACAACAAAGAACCAGAGAGCTAAACTGATTTATAAAGCAAAACAAAGAAGCACTTTGAAGGCAAGAAAGCAGAGTAGGAAGACACACTGAGCAAACACTGTCACAAGGACATGGAAGACCAAGGGAAACAGATATGGATGGTGATTTTAGAACCCTGAGCTTCTGAAGAAAATATAGAGGGGTGGACTGAGTGTTGACTGGGAGAGGAAGCTAAAGGGAAGTATCCAGAACAGAGAGAGACTGGTGGGCTGTTAACTGGCCTGGCACTGCAAAGACCTCTTGAGGTTTTGTAGGTAGCTGTCATTAAGACACAGGGGACTGGAGGCACAGGACTTGCACTGGAGTTTGATGGCAAGGGGTAGGGTCTTCCCTTGTTTCTCAGGCCACCTGATGGCTGGAGGCATAGCTAGCTCCCATGACTGATTGTCTAGTAACCAATAGAACCCCCTCCTACACAGCCTCTGCTCTGCTTGGCTACCACCCTTTTCTCCTTCGAACTGTTTTTTACTGTTGTCTGTTTGGAGGAGACAAGAATTGTGTCAGACCCATGCCTCTTGTGGCTTCACCCTCTTGGAAAGCACCATTAACTACTCATGTACCACGAGATCAGCAATTATTAGCAGCCAACATCAGACACCCACCCTGTTCTGAATTATACAAAGAATGAATAGAGAACTGCACATATATTTCTAGTCTTTATCATACCTACCAGGAGACAGGTGGTGAGTGCCTAAGAACACGCCAGCATAGGATTATCAATTCATTATAAATACACTGATGCCACAGAGAAAACCAGCAATTTGAGCTTATAGGAAAAAACAAGGCAGAATGGCTCAAACAAGTCAGCAAAATACAAATTCAGAAAATATTAGATATTATAGCAGAAATATCTGATACAGAATTCAAAAGAATAATATTTAGGTATCTACAACAGACATAATGGTCAAGAAAGCTACATACAGAAAAAAGCAAAGGGGAGAGAGGAAACAACTTTTAAATAATTCAGGAAAACATAACAAGAAAAAAACAGACAAAACAAATGAAAACTTAGAAATCATACAAAAACAGCAAAGAGAAATCCAGAAGATGAATACTAGTAGATTTCCAAAACAGATAATACACTGAAGTTGACTTGAATCAATAGAAGACATAATATATGAGCTAAAAGACAAATCTTAATATTCAACTGCTAAAGCAGGGGTGAGGAACCTTTTTTCAGTCAAAATTGGGAACATCATTCTTAGGCCATACAAAATTATAAACTTAAAACATAACCTGCAATATTTGGTCAAATATTTAATTAAATCACCCCTAATGTGATGGATGGAGTCCTGGTGTGGCACCGTGGGTTAATGTGCCAGACAGTAAAGCCATTTGAACTGCAAGGTTTGCAGTTCAAGCTCACCAGCTGCTCCTTGGCAACCCTATACAGGGGCACTATGAGGCGGAACCAACTCGATGGCACTTAACAACAACAACAACGTGATGGATAGAACTGCAGTTGCCTTGGCAGGGCCAGAGCAAATGATTCTGCAGGAGTCCTGGTGTGGCGCTGTGGGTTAATGTGCTGGACTGCAAAGTTGGTTTGAACCATAAGGCTGGCGGCTGAAACTCACCAGCCGCTCCTTGGAAACCCTACACAAAATTGCTATGGGTCAGAACCAACTCCATGGCACTTAAAAACAACAACAAATATTGCCTGAGGGGCAGATGTTCACAACACCTGTGTTAGAGAAACAATCAGAAAAATAACCAAGATGCCTAAGAATTATGGGGGACACCATCAAAAGAAAAAACAAGTGTAAAATTAGAATTCTAAAACAGAAAGAGTTCCTTTCCCACCCATGGAGAATATTGTTGAAGAGAAGAGAAGGGATGAAAGATGAGAAGTTATGGATTTAAAAACTGAATGAACTCCAAACAGGATAAACCCCAAAAGAAAATCCCCAAGACACATTATAATCAAACTCTGCAAAACCAAAGATAAGAAAAGAATCCCGAGAGCAGCTTGAGAAACATTATCTACAAAGGAGAATCAATTAGGGAAAGCTCTGATTTCTCAGCAGAAACTATGCAGGCAAAAAGATAATGGAATGACATACATATAACTTTCAAAGAAAAAAAAAATGCCAATCAACAATCATACATCAAGCAAAATTGTAACTGAAATCAGATGGTGAAATTAGAACATTCCCAGAAAAGTATAAATTAAAAGAATCTGTAGAAACAAGACCAATCTTATAGAGAATGCTAAAGGAGTTAATTGGACAGAGAACCAACAACAATAGACAACCTGAGATTTACATACATGGTAATATACCTAGAATTCAACCCAGATATGTAAGTATCTAAAGTAAAAAAAAAAATCTGCAAGACAGAAAATACAGAACCAGAATTATCAGTTTGCAACAACAAAAATCCACTAAGAGAGCAAAGGGATTAGTATAGGTTCAGAACTTCCAAATGAAGAGGAAATCAAGGAAATTTCAAGGAAAAGAAAAACTGAGGTAGATTGTGACGTATACACAACCTTGGAAATCCTCACCACCGAACCAATAAACAACATTCGTATCAATGGAGAAAAGACTGAAGTTGTCAAGGACTTCATTCTTCTTGGGTTCACTATCAACACAAAAGCAGCAGTCAAGAAATCAAAGGACGTACTGCATTAGAAAAATCTGCTGCACAAGAAAGACCTTTTTAAAGTGTTGATAAGCAAAGATGTGCGTTTGAGGACTAAGGTGAGCCTGACCCAAGCCATGGTATTTTCAATATCCTCATATGCATGCAAAAGCTGGACAGTGAATAAGGAAGACCATAGAAGAATTGATGACTTTGAATTATGGTGTTGGAGGAGAATATTGAAAGTGCCATGGGCTGCCAAAAGAACCAATAGATTCGTTCTGGAAGAAGTGTAGCCAGAGTGCTCCTTAGAGGCCGGGATGGCCAAACTTCGTCTCTCATACTTTGGACATATTGTCAGGAGGGACCAGTTTCTTGAGAAAGATATCGTGTTTTGGTAAGGTGGAGGGTCAGAGAAAAAGAGGAAGACCCCCAGTGAGATAGATTAGCAAAGTGGCAGCATCAATGGGCTCAAGGGTGGCAACAATTGTGAGGTTGGCCCAGGATCAGGCAGTGTTTCGTTCTGTTGTGCACAGGGTTGCTATGAGTCGGTACTGACTCGATGGCACCTACCAACAACAACATGATCTAGGGATCGAGACATAGTCTGAATGGGTAAAGGAGTGGAAATATAAGGTGCTTGACTGTTTTGTGGATATTGTGTGCCCCTGGCTACTAGTGTAATGTAGACATTCAAGTGGGATAGAAAATATTAGGAAAGATATTTACAGAAAGGTTGTAAGCCCATCTTCAGCCTAAAACTTTATCTAAAAGGGAACTAGAATATCCCCAGGGAAACAGGCTTCCTGTTAAGTCTTTGTGGAGTATGGGGCATTAGGTGGAATCCTGAACCCACCCAGAACCTTTGGAGGTGGGACATTCCCCAATTGAAAAGACAGGCAGACCAACCAGGGAAAGCTAGAGTACCTGGGGGAAGCAGACTGATAATATCAAGCAAGTTGCTTGCCCTGGAGCCATCAAGGCACAAAAAGTCATCCCAAAAAGGTAAACCCCTTTCTAAGACTGAAACTCAAAGGGAACACAAGAACAGTCTCGTATGCTTGCTGGTGACCATCCTGAGTAGAAGGGGAGGAAATGTAGCAAAGAAGACAGGACTGAGACTGACCATATTCCATAGACACCTAATGAATTTGAGATGAGAGATAGAAGCGGATGGACTGGCTGGTTTGAAGTTAAGGGAGATGTGTGAACTCCTGTAGCCAAGGAGAAGGACCTAGCCACTGGGGGCTAGAGTGGAGAACGAAGGAGCCAGCTGGTCTGAAGAGAAAAGAGGTGTAAGAGAACTTCCAAACTTGTAGACAGTACCTGTTTGACGTAGCTTGGATGAGTTGCCAACCAGAATTCGACCAGATGAATATAAAATAGTATGGTACAGGGAGCAAGTGTAAATTGCTACAACCTGATCAACTGGACCTTTGCTTTTGGATGAAGCTGCCCCAAATTCCAAGTGAATAGGGAAGGATTCTTCATATCAAGGATCATGCATGATGTCTCCTCATTACACTGGGTTGATAGGGACGGGCAACTGAAACATTGGCTATCAAAACTGGGGGGGCTATAAAGGCAATGAAGTGGCTGGCTTACACACTTTCATAGTGTCAGAACGAGAGGATTAAGACATAAACCCTACTGAATAGTTCTTCTCTTGTACAGATGGGTCTGCTGATGAAGGGGATAGGATTTTTTGATTCAATTGCGAGTAACAGCAATTAGGTCTAACGGACTTTGTAACAACTGTAAGTAGAAGAGGTGCTACTAAAAGGGGGGAACAGTTAATCTGTCGATTCAGGAACAGAGGACCCTAGGACCATCAAGAGGGAGGATCATGAGAGGAGCAAGGGACTCTAATCAGAAAGGTGAGAACACCAGAGATGGTGGTGGAGGCAATGGTAGAAAGAAACAGAGCAACAGAGCCTATAGACCCAAGGACTGCCAAAGGCAGTGTGACTATGGACAGGAGGCTGGCTTCCAAAATGTGCCCTTTAGAAATTTAAACCAATACATATTTATAATGTGGTATGTGTACATCCAAAAACAGAAAGAAAAAAAGAAAAGATAACAGAGGCAAACATTGTTGGCTATAAGGGTACATGGAGGGGATTGTAATCATTAAAATGATTTGCTGAATGTAAAACTGATGATCTGCCGTATAAACCTTCACTAGGTTAATATACAACAAAAGCTTTAAAAACCAAATCAATAAACCTAACTATAACCCTAAACACAGGTCACCAGTTCAAATCCACCAGCTGCTAAATGGAAACCCTATACAGGGTGTCCCTATGAGTGGGAACCAACTCAACGGCACTTAACAACAACAACTAAAACATAACCCTAAAACTAGACCCAGCCCTAATCTTAGTCCTAGCTCAACCCCTACTCTCTACCCCTAACACTGTATGAAACCCTAGGTCTAGCCTAGACCTAGCAATAGCCCTCAACTTAATTCCTTACTTTTACCCATCTCCCTACAAAGATAATAAAACAAAATAAACCATAGCTCCTTCTTTTGAGTGGGTAGGATCAGAGTTGGAAACCTGATCTCCTAGTTTAGCACTCTGACAGGCGTTTTTCATTTCCAAGGAAGCATTTAAATTGTGAAATTTTGAGGTGAGAACATGTATGTTTCACCTTGCATGACAACTCAAACCATAGGGTATTAGATTACCTAGAGTGTTGCATTGAGGAGGATTCTGAGATCATTGCTGATAGTGATGAATATGCTAATGGAAAATTCAAGAACTCGAGATTCTTCTCATAGTTTTACTCAGCAAAAGAAATCTCATATGGGCCAATCTCTCTCTCTCACAGAAACTTAGACAGAATTAGAATTTTGTGGCTAATCAACAAGTTTACTTACAGAAGGAAAAGTAGATTCATAAGGCAAGTTCTAATGTGGTCTCCATCTTTC
>NW_006408698.1:5493037-5500785 GCF_000296735.1 Chrysochloris asiatica | reverse complement strand
GTATCTATTTTTGTTTGTGTGGTTTTCAAACTGTTTTGTAATCCCTGTATTCCCATCATTAGCGCCTTCACATTTGTCCCGAATTTTTCATTGATGACCTTCATAATTCTGGGATTCACATTTAGGTCCTTAATCTGTGCAGGCAGGCAAAAGCTCAAAATGCCTGTAATTCTTCAGCAATTTGATCTTTTAAAAAAAACGAGTTCAGAATGTTGAAATATAAGATCTTATGTTTGTTCAAAGGCTGTCTGTCTGCTAGACAGAGGTTTCTTATGTGTGATTCTGCTCCTTTTTCCCGAGACTGCCCTACCTGAGCTGCCTGGTCAGGGAAGCACCAGAAGTCACTCCTGGAGACATTTTAAATACAACAATCCCTTCTTCAACATAAATTTAGTAGAAAATGACCTGAGGATCTCTGAGTAGTATACCACTTGCCTAGTGCTAAATTTTTCCAAACCTATTATAAACATATGCATAAATACAGAATCACACAATCTTACATATCATTATTAGAAGCAATATAGGGTAGAACAGCTAAAAAGATTTGAGTTTAAACACATGTCTATCACTAACTTGGTATGACACTGTGGAGATTTTTATAATGTTTCAGGAGACTATAAGACAATGAACAACGTAATATTTAAATTATGTAAATACAGTAACTGGCTAGCAGTCTACATTCAATAAATGTAACTTTCTTTAAAAGTTATTCAGAAGGTCTAATTATTTTATGTTTCTAAGATGCATAAAACAAAAGTACTTATACTTCGTAGAAATAAATATAGAGACCCATCACAAAAAGCTGTTGTTCGTTGTAGCCAATATGTAGCCTTTATATGTTGACCATGGTATTACTTTGTCTAGGTACACATTTTCTATAGCCTATGAATATAGTAAATACTGCTTTTTGTTGGAGTAGGAGATTATACATGGCAAATAAAATTCCTACTTCATTTCTATAGTGTATACATTCTCTAGGTCTATTTGAATGATTTTCCTGTCTTCATTGGTATTTTCCATACCTATTAATTTATAATCCATGAACTTAATTAAAGTGTTGTTTACTGGTACTCCTTACAGCTCATTAATGAAAATGTTAATTAATTGCAGGCCTAGCACTATCAACATCTCTAATATAATGAAGGAACCTCTCCCATCCCATTATATTTTAGATCTCATCCCAGAGTCATTTCCTAGAGGTCTTGTCCAATAAAATAGAAACTAAAACCTAAAATGACTTTTTCAAAAATTATGGCACACAGGACATGAACAGACACTTCAAGGAAGACATTCAGGCAGCCAACAAACATATGATGAAATGCTCACAATCATTAGCCATTTGTTATTGTTGTTAAGTGTGATTGAGTCAGTTCTAATCCACAGTGACCCTGTATGGGGTTTCTGAGGAGCAGTTGGTGAGCTTGAACTGCTGACCTTGGGGTTCAAACTGACTTTGCAATCCTGCTCATTAACCCACAGCACCACACCAAAACAACAATGAGATATCCTCTCACACCAGCAATAACAGTGTCAAAAAGGCAGAGGACAATAAATGCTGGTGAGGATGTGGAGAGACAGGGACTCTCCTAAACAGTATGGTGCTTCCTTAGAAAGTTGGAAATAGAAATACTTTATGATCCAGCAATCCCTCTACATGGTATATATCCACAAGAAATACAAGCCAGAATATGAGTAGATATTTGCATACCAATGTTTATCACAGCACTATTCACAAAGCAAATAGATGGAGACAGCCTAAGTGCCCAACAATGGAAGAATGGATAAACACTGGTACATGCATACAATGGAATACTACGCTATATTTAAGAATAACAATGAAGCTGCAAACCATAAGATAACATGGATGAACCTTGAGGACATTATGCTGACTGAAATTAGTCAGTCACAAAAGGACAAATATTGCATATGACCATTATTGTAAAAGCTTAAAAAAAGATACACATACTAAAAGAAAAAAATAATCCTTTGTTGGTTGCCAGGGGTGGGAGAGAGGGGACAGTAGAGCACAGGTTCTAGCTTGAGTGTTGGGGAGGGTAATATACAAGGAAGGGGGAGGACACTACAACAGAAGGGAGAGAAGGGTGGAAGAACAACAAACATAGGGGAACACTTAGACCTGACAATTGATCAATATTATAAAGTTCTTCATAGTGGGGAATTGTCTTTCAAACATTTTACTCAGGTGTTTCTTTATGAATGTTTTGCTACACTAGCATCATTACATTAAAGAAATTTAAATAGCAAAGTAAAATCATCTTGTTTACTTTCATGACTACATGTGAATATCACAAGAGCAAGTATTTGAAGCACTACACTAATGAATACGGCATTTCTCCCATTCATTCACTTATTCAGAAACATTTATAGCTAATTTACTCTGCACAAGACCTGGTGCTAGCTGATATGGGAAATACAAGATTCTGTCCATGAGTTTGTAATCTTGTACAGTAATTAAGACATGTACACCTAGAAAGGCACTGTCTATAATTTAAAATGCAGATAACAGTAGTTCTATTCATCATGTTGCATCTTAAATGATCATCGAAATATTGTTGATAGGCAGCAATGAAATAGCTCAGTGGCCACTGTATATGAATCAAATTCTATTGATTTTCTTTACAATTGGTAACACCTAGCATAGAATTTTGCACACAACTGTTGTTGTTCCATGACATCAAGTTGGTTCTGACACACTGTGAACCTGTGCAGGGCTTCTGAGAAGCAGCTGGTGAGCTTGAAACCACTGACCTGTGGTTAGCAGTCCAATGCTTATCCTATAGTGCCACACCAGAATTCCTTGCACATAGTAGGCCCTCCATAAACAAGTGCTCAGTGAAAAATACAGTATCTGTAATTACTCTCAAAATACCACCTGATTTTTGCTTTAATTTTGGTATCCAACAATTGAAAAAGAAGTACAAAATTCAATCCAGGGATTTAAGAGATGTTTTCACATACTTTAACTGCTATCATGTCAAAGTCAGTTTAGAATTGTTATATGTGATGTCAGAAAGCAGACATGGAATCAGTGGATGGAAGTCACAGGAAAAACAGATTTTGGCTCAAGTTCAGAACTCTCCAATAATCATATAGCGGGTTAAGGTGCTGGACTGCCAGGTTGGTTTGAATCGCATCATCGGAAGTTCAAGCTCACCAGTGGCTCCTAAGAAACCCTATACTGGGTCGCTATGAGTCGGAAGCAACTCGACAGCACATAACAAAGTTGGAGAAGAAATAATTAACTCCCACATTTAAAAATGAGTAAACTTCAGTAAGAAATGGCAAGTGACTTTTCCAAGGTAACATAACTGGTAGAACCAAGCACATAACGAATCTAATATAATCTGCACATTCATTTTGAATATATTATACCACCTAAAAATAAGTGACATTACACTCTCAGCATGGTGTTTTATTAATGAAGACAATCAATTTAGGTGGCCAGAGATATGCTAAAATAATCAAAGTATCACCATAGCACAGTAAATTTAAAATTATGTCTGCTGGCCTAAGTCCTCCTCAGGAAGGGACTTTGAAAAAATGCTCACATGATTTGAATTCGATATGACTTAAAAATAAGCCAGTACATATTGTTTTGGAAGTAGGTAGGGTGCAAATAATAAATAAGTGAAATGAAGTTCTTTGTAAATGAAATGGAATTACTCAAGCATGTGTAATAGCACAATTCAAGGGTCAGTAGTTTGTTACATTTTACAAATTAGTAACAGTGGGAGGAGTAGAAGAGTGGGCTACTCAAAACAACATAGCGGAGCTGCCAACAGCAACACTGCAAAAACACAAATTGGCACGAATGTCATGTTTTCTACTGTAACTCTTTGATTATGGTAAATTGCCATACCCAGTAGTGCATTAACTTTCTGTAGACCACAATGGTTCAACTTGTAAATGGCTCTAAATGACACCCAACTGCCATTCCTTTAGTGACCAGAGAATAGTGAGCCAGCAGTAAGTAAAGAGCTCCCTTTCTTATTAGGGGAAGGAGATCATTTTGAACCAGATCCTCCCAGGTGAGTAAATTATTCTTGGGATGAAAGTTGGGCACTTTGGTTGTAGGTTAATTCTTTTAAGTCGCTTGGGTACTCTTCTGCACACTGAGGTCGCAAAGAAATCAATGGGGTCTGGATGCTTTAAAAGATTCTGTATGCAAAGTGCCTAATTTATACACAAAATAATACCTTATTCAGGAAGCAGGAATGGACACACTGCGACATGAATTTTCCACTCCACTTAGTGAAACCAAGTCTTAAGTTCATTCAGTCACTGTTCCTGAGGACAAGAAACTGTTTCAGAAATAGTATCTCATGGCAAAATTTCATTCTTGCCTGAGAAGTTAAGGATTTAATGGAACTTATTACTTCTTAGCATAATAACTGAGAAGTTGGCATATTCTATTAATCAGGATTGTCATTCTTTATCATGGTGAGGGAATACAGACTAAAAAACAACAACAACACACATTAGAAACTTTAGGACATTTCAAAGGTCAGTTGTCAGGCACTAGTTCTCAAATGGTTTTCACTAAATAGGCTAATTTTAAAAAAGAAAACAAAAAGAGATACATTTTAATGGATCACAATATTATGTAAAATGAACATGTAACAGATGGCAAAGCTGAGCAACATTTACTCTAATTTCTAACTTGGATCCGGCTGACATACTCCATTACATTCCATACATGCGTGATTATTGATAACTCAAACTCTTCGCAGATTCTTAATAGGCACAAAGTCAGATGGAACAATCAATAATTGGCAAGTTAATTTATATTACAAATCAAAACAGTCCAAGTCGCAGCATCCTGTATAACAAAATCAATTCTCTTATATGTGCACATTTCCGGTGATACACATCATTTCTTTGTTTGATAACAGATAATAGAATGCTTATTCTTGTAGATTAGCTATACTTTGCAACACAAAATATACAGTCTGTTTTTGCCATGGGAATCTTAAACTACAGGAAAGGATGTGTCAAAAACAAATTCTACTACACTTCAAAAAATCAACAAAAATCACATTTCATGAACACAGTTTTGGCTCAAAGAATTAGCCTGTCATTTTTGACAAATGCAGCAAAATGCAGCCATTTTTCTTTAAAGGTAAAGCCAAAATATATCTGGCAATACATTGCATATGTTGGTCAAAAAACTCCTATAAAGAATAAAAAAACCCAACTATATTTATTCTCATTTTTTGGTTGTTTTCTACTTTACTGAAACAACACAAATTGAACTGTGAAATGCTTTACCAAGATAAAACGTTTGTGTGATGTGTTTCTAAATTCTCTTTCTCTCACTCCACATTACAAATTACATTACTGCCAAGAATGACATAAGTGTAGAAGTTAGAGGACACCCAACCACCAAAGAACAATTTGTTTATGAGAAGACAGCATAGCTGCTTTCTAATAGACATCTTACCAGATGTCCTGGTAATGCTCCAACAAAGACGATGACAGTCATTCCACTAATTCTTAGGAACAACACATAAAGATAATACTGTCCAAACTGGGTACATGGAACTCACACTTTGAAAGTCCAGCAAACAAAATTCTTATAAAGCAAAATAATCTGCATAAAATGAAAGGGGAAACCCATATCTGTTATCCCAAAGATGTGAGCAAAGGTTCTTTCTTTTTTAAAATAAAAAACTGATAAACATTTATTCCGTAATCTCCTCCAAACTATGACTTGTTTCCCTTTGGATTGCTAGTACCCAATACAGTTTCTAGCACACTGATGGTGGAAAAATATTGTTTGAGAAACAAACAGGTTGCCAATAAAAATGAATCAAATTACTTTTCAGATTTAACATTCTTACTGTCTCTCTCTTTCACATACACACACACACACAAACACACACATCCACAATGTTCTATACGCTGGCACTAGAAAAATAAATGCTCTTTCAAGAATATTTATGGGGAAGGCAATATACAACCAAAGGGGGAATGGCAGAAATATGAAGGAGGCAGGCGAAGGCACAAGCAGAAGTACAAGAATGAAAGGGAATAGAGGTAAATCTGTTATATACACAATCCTGAAATAACAACAGTCTATGGGGTAGATATATGGGCAGATAGACAGACAGGCTGACTGAGTATGGGAAGGAGACTGGCAGTATACACACAAACATAAAAAGGCTTGACAGGATATTTATACATGGGCATTTACCTTTGTTGCAAACACATCCGTGAATGTGGTGGAGCATTTTGTTGTTGTTGCTAAATGTCATCGAGTTAGTTTTGACTCATAGTGACTTGGTATAGGGTTTCCAAGGCTGTAAGTGTTTTCGGGAGGAGTCCTGGTGTGGCCCTGTGGGTTAATGTGCTGGATTGCAAGGTCGGTTTGAAGCACAACACTGGCAGTTCAAGCTCACCAGCAGCTCCTTGGAAACCTTATACAGGGTTGCTATGGGTCAGAACTGAATCGACAGCATGTAACAAGAAGTCTTTTTGGGAGCAGAAAGCCTGATCTGTCTCCCAAGGAGCAGCTGGTGGGCTTGAATCACTAACCTTGTGGTTAGAAATCCACTGATTATATATAAAGAGCCACCGAACTGCCCTAAGATGATTGTTGTTAAGTGCCTTAGAGCCATTTTTGAATCAGCAACCCTGTGTAGGGTTTCTAAGGCTTTAAAGTTTTTGAAAGAGCAGAAAGGATGTGGTTAAGTTATGGTTAGAGGATTCTGATTAAGAAGAACGATAAGAGTAAAGTAACAATGCCTGATAAAATGCCTAGTTTATGACTGGTGTCAAATATAGCAATGAACTTTTGAAAGATTTTCCTTAAAAACAAAACAAAACAGCATGCATGATTCTAGCATTCACGTGGTTAATGTTTAAACATAGTCATCTCTGATTATTTATAAAGAGGTATACTATTGGAAAATCCAGATAATTGAGATTTTACTGAAATCTTGTTCAAAACATTTTGTAGCCCTTAATGCACAGGATTCTAAAAACATGAAATGAATGGCTCATGGCAATTATTTGTGATTTAATTGACAACTTAATGTGGGCATTTTCATTGATCTGGAAATAGAGAGTCATCTATGATGGAAGAAAGAAAAAAGAAATCTAACATCACTTTCCCAGTGTGCTATCTGAACAAATAGCAAAGGAAAAAAGGAGATGCATGATATGAATGTACATTTTATCAATAAAATGCTTAGAGGGTTCTGCAGTCACTAGCTTCTCTTTGCTGCCAGTGTTGAATGCCTTACAAATAATACCTTTTAATCAGTGCTTGGAGTAAATGAGTACATTTGGAAGGATCGTTCTTCAGTCATTTACTTCACTTGGTTTCTAGGCCAATAATGTTTTCTGGTTTCCTCCCAATACACTGGCTATACATTTTAAGTTTCCCTAGCTCTTTCTTAAAATTCTTCTAATCTTTCTAACCTTTAAATGTTGGTGTGCCCCTGACCTTAGTCCTCTTTTCATGTGTCTATACTCACTGCCTAAGTAATCTTATTCAGTCTAATGGATTTAAATACCTGCAGTTTACTTCTAAAAACCAGAGACTGGACCTTTCCACTGTATTTTAAGCTCAATTAGCCACTGTAGCAATGTAGCATAAGCACTGGACCTCAATGTGGGTTTGGACCGCAAGGTCGATCTTTCAACCCACCAGCTGTTTCTCAAAAACATATACCGGGTCGCTATGAGACATAATCTACTCGAGGGCACTTAAGAACAATATATAT
>NW_006408698.1:5491683-5492937 GCF_000296735.1 Chrysochloris asiatica | reverse complement strand
AAGAAAAAACATTGCCCTAGTAAACAGATGTGAGTCTACTGACGTATTGCCAATAGAATTAATGCATTTTCTAGTAGTACATGTTTCTAGGAGCTCTGGTAGCATAGTGGTTACAAGTCAGGCTGCTAACTTCAAGGTCAGCAGTTCGAAACTACTAGTCATTCCACGTGAGAAAGATGAGGCTTTTTGCTCCCATAAAGATTTACAGCCTTGGAAACCCTATACAGGGTCACTATGAGTCAGAACCAACTTCATGGCACACAACCACCACCACCACACTTCTAGTCCTGTTCCAGAACATGTTGAGAGTCCTGGGGTATGGTGCTGTAGGATTAGCACTGGACTGCTAACTGCACTAGACCAACCTTGTGGTTCAAACTGACCTTGCAGTCCAGCGCATTAACCCACAGCGCCTCACCCAGGATTCCTCTAGGCATAGAGAAATACAAAATTGTTTCCAAACAGTATACACTTAAACACTCTCAGGCTCATAGACCTTAATCACCAGTTTTTTTCATTTGCTGTGGAACTCTCAATTTCCTTATGGCTAAAGCCATCAAAAGGAAACTGACAATGGTCACGTCTACATTTTACTTGCAATGATCTTTAAGACAAAGTAAATGAGTGTAATTATTGGCATAGTGGATAAAATTTCCTAAGGTTCAAGAAATGACCAATGTCAAATTACATTCGAAACTCCTTGGAAAACACAAGTAAACATTATCCTAGCCCCAGGTGGCTACAAACTTCTGGAGACTTTTTTTTTTTAATGTTTTATTGTGAATTAGACAATAGTTTACATGGGAGAACTTTAGTTTTACATTCATTCCATCGTATATCATCTCACTGCCATGGTTCCAATCCCCTCCATGCATCATCAACCACCCAAAGGGTATAATCCAGAAACCCGCCCCCTAGACTTCCCCCTCCTCCCCCCAGTTTTCGGCCCACAGCCCCTTTCCCTCTCTAGGTCCAAGGTCCCCAGTCCCTTCATCACTCCACGTCATCATCTCTGTCTCTATCTCAGGCATCTCTGTTTCTCTGGGTAGGGTCCTGCTCTCCACTCTGTGTCTAATCCCCACCCTGTGCTCCTCCCTCTCCCCTTCCCCCTACCCATCACCAACTTCCCAAAAACCAACAAAGACTTCCCCCTACCCCCTTTTAGCATAATTTCTTTTTCTTAGTCTTTTACATTAGTGGTCCTATGCAGTATTTCTCTTTTTGTGACTGACTAATTTCACTCAGCATAATGTC
>NW_006408698.1:5480023-5489904 GCF_000296735.1 Chrysochloris asiatica | reverse complement strand
TATATATATATATATATATAGAGAGAGAGAGAGAGAGAGAGAGAGAGAGAGAGAGAGTCTGGTGTGGTGCTATAGGATAAGTACTGGATTGCTATATCCAAGGTCAGTGGTTCAAACCCATCTATCACTCCTTGGAAATCCTATACAGGGTTGCTATGAATCTGAAGTGATTCTACCTTCAATTTAAAGCAACAACTACTCTGTATCTTTAATTGCACTGCATGCCTCCTAGGTATCTCAGACCAAACAAGTCTGAAACCAAACCCTTAATTGATCACCCCTACAACTTCCAGTATTCTTCCTTCGGTCTTCTTCGTCTCTGCAATTGTCACTCTCCTCTTTTCAACTCTCACATTGCTTTTCATCACACAACAAGAGGTTAGTAACAGACAATTTCTCCTTCTACTTTGCTCTCTTTCAGCATTGTTTTAGCTCTGCTTGACATTCAATATAAAGTTAACAATAGTTTTTAGTGTGTGTTTTTTCCTCCCCATTTCTGTAAAGAAAACTTAGAATTTTGATTGGGATTATGTTGTATCTATAGATCCTTTTGGGTAGTGTTGACATCTTAAGAACATTAAGTCTTTTTGATGGTTCATGGAATGAGTGAACTAGGTCAGGCTACGTGTGACTCTCAGGGATTTGGCAGATGTTGGACTGCTTGCTCTTTCATAATGTAATATGATGTAATCATCTCCGTGATGCAATCTGATAAAACCAGCAAATTAATTGAAACTAGAGTCTCATTGGGTGGCCTTGTCAGCCCTCAGTATATAAACGGATAGTCCTGCAAAGTTTTCTCTCTTTCGACTGTGAACTCTACTTGTTCCTGAACTCTGTTTACTGGGACATAAACCTGCAGAAGTTTTCAGACTGACAAGTAGATTTTGGGTTTGTCAACCTTAACCACATGACCCAGCAGAGGTCTTCAGCCTGTTGCCTGATCTGGGATTGGGGATTAGCTATTCCCCAAGAATATAGTAAATATTTACTCAATATTTACATGTACTTCACTGGTTTAGTTCCTCAAGTGGATCCAGAGTAAAACACAGACAAACTTAAAAAAAAAAAAAAAGGCAACCCAAAGATACCTTGTAAGAAAGCCTGGCAATGTACTTCTAACAATCAGCCACTGAAAACCCTACAGAACAGAGTTCTAATCTGATACATTACATAACTATCAGTTGGATTCAATGAAAAAGCAACTGAAGAAGAAGAAGGAAAAAAAAAAAAAAATCACTGTCTTTTTTAGGCTGCTTTAATTTTCTTATCACTTCATAGTAACTCTTATTGTACTACATACTGGAGTCTAGTTGTGAATATATGCTCCAAGGGCATTGTAGGATCAACACTGGCCTGTGAACCACAAGGTCGACAGTTCAAACGCACCAGCTGCTTCTCGGAAACCCTATACCGGGTCATACAAGTCAGAACTGACTCGACAGCACTTAATAATAACAAATAAAATGAATCCTTAAATCCCCAGTGAAAAGAACAAGGCATGACACATAGTATGTGTTTGATAAATAATTGCTGAATAAATAGATAGCCTTGTTACTACTGGGAAAAACATTGCAGTTTCATATCAATAATGACAGTTTGAATCAGAGAGATTATTAATTCAATGTTGTCAGTACTTAATATATGACTGAAACAAAAATGGAAATACTATGCATAGATTAGAAATATAAGAACTTTATAGAGATGCCAGGGACCTTTAAAATCACCTAACATAATTACTAAGGAACTCTGGTAGCGCAGTGGTTACGAATCGGGCTGCGAACCTTAAGGTCAGCGGTTTGAAACTACCAGCCGCTCTACGGGAGAAAGATGAGGCTTTCTACTCCCGTAAAGATTTACACCCTCGGAAACCCTGTACAGGGTCGCTATGGGTCGGAACCGACTTAACGGCACTTAACAACAACAACATAATCACTATGTATTTAAATATATTTATTTACATAACCTGGAATTACTTACGTTCCCTGACCTTTGGCGTTCCGAAAAACTTATTCAAAGGTGATATTTTTATTTCTTCTAAAGGAAACAGGTATTAAAACATTTTGTTCCTGATAACATTAAGATTTAAATGCAAAGTAAAGAAGAAAAAAAAAAGTCCTAAGTCCAAAGAGTTTTAGATTAATATTAATATTGATTTAAACCTATCATAGGGAGTTTTAACCCCCGCACCTCCCCCCGTGGCACCCAAGGAGTCAACACCTGGTGATTTGCTTCCATAAAAGAACTTTTTTGTTAAGTGCAGTCAAGTCAATTCTGACTCATAGCAACCCTGTATAGGGATTCAGACTGGTGGATTTGAACTGCGGACCTTGTGGTTCAAACTGACCTTGTGGTCCAGTGCATAATCCTGCAGCACCATCCATGAAGATTGTCGTTGTTAAATGCTGTCGCTAGGTTTGGAACCATAGGGACCCTGTATAGGGCTTCTGAGGAGCACCTGGTGACATTGAACCTCCAACCTTGTGGTTCTAACTGACCTTGCAGTCTAGCATATTAACTCACAGGTCCACACCAGGACTCCACATAAAGATCTGAGCCAAGGAAATTCTAAGAGGTAGTTCTACTCCATCACATGAGGTCACTATAAGTCAGAATTAACTTTATGACACCCACATTTTGGACATTGTATGCCATGAAAAGAAATACCAAAATACAAAATAGTAAAACTATACAAAATATTTGCGCAAAAAATGTCATGTCTAGTGTAACTGATTTAATAAAATGACAGACATCTTTGTTTAATTAGCATACCCATAATGCTAGTCTTCTTCAACTTTCAGTATGTCACACTGGACACAAATCAAAAGAATTGTCAGGTTTTTCTAAACTTGCAATTCAAAGATATGACCTTGCCATCAAAAACTAGATCTTTGGTATTAAAAAACCTATCATTTTAACACCTAAACTGCCTGCAGGCAGCAGGGTTTCTTCTGAAAGTCTAACTCATGACAGCTGCATTTCATTTTTATTTGAAAAGACTGATCCAGTGTTTTTATAGCTCTCGATTAAGCTGTTTAAATAAAAAAGTAAATGTTGAAAGAGGAAACCACTGTAGTTAAGCCCTATGTAAACGAGTAATGGGCAGATCTCTGGTGGCCTGAAAAGTTCGGTTTGGATAAATACCTCAATCTATTCGAATCTCTTTAGTTGAAAAATTCCAGCTCCCACAAGGTTAGAAGAGCTTTAGGTTTTCCACCGAAACTAACCACAGCTTTTCAAAAATATCCACACTCCGTCCCTAGCCAACAAGGCAATTTTTTTGGGGAAAAAACCTAACAGAGTTTTAGAAACATAAAATGGTCTCAGTATTTGGTTCAATTTGAGAGATCTATAACTCTTCAACTCTAAAACTTCTCTTGGAGTATAAACCCAGTAAGACCAGGGACAAGAAACTATATACATTAGAAATGCAACTAACCAAATCATTTTTGAGGTAAATGTCAAACACTTGGAACATTTGTAAATATTTACACAGACTCTGGGTGTGGCAGTATAGGAAAAGCACTGAATTTCAAACCCCAAGGAAGGCAGTTCAAACCCACCAGCAACTCCTTGGAAAACCTATACAGGGTTGTTAAGAGTTGGAACAGGCTCGACATCACTTAACAACAACAGTAACAAATATATAGACGTAAGTAAAGATTCATCTTCACCTCTACTCTGAATGAACCTTCATCCATCCTTCAGACACCAGCTCCATAATTATTTCCTTAGGAGACCCCTCCTCAAAGTTGTACACTGGCATGGCATTATAAATCACTTATCATTGCTATGCCTGTGTATTTGAATGATGCCTCTTTCTGTCACTTGAGTAAAATTTCCTTGAGGGTAAGAATGAAGTCTTTTTGACTTACCACTGAATTCCAAGTTTCTAGTACAGTATCTGGCACATAGCAAGTGATCAAGAAACAAAAATATGTTGCATGAATCAGTCACTGAAGCATCAACTAGGTGCAAGACATAATACAACGGCTCCCATTACAGAACTTTTCAGAGCAGATATGAGAAGGAATAGTTTTATAAATAGAAAATCACTATACAAATGTATGTCATTAATCTTATAAATCCAAACTATAGAGCAGTTAAATGCATTATTAAAGGTTAAAATAATACCCATATGTCCCATCAGATGAACACATGTACATAGACTCATAAGCACACAGATGCATACTTCTTATAATGTAAACAGTTGTGACTTTAGTTCTTCCTCAGATCAGCAGTTCATAGGAGGCAAATACCATGCACTGCTTGGAAGATGGGAGAGGAAGAAGAGTTCCTTACATTCTGGTGCTTTATAATCTACTGAATACTGCTCAAATGCATTAGACTAGCATTCCTGATCGTCTGGAATCTGATTTTTTACACTCTTTTCTAGTGATAACTCCAAATATTCAGTTAGATAGATCAACTTGATGTTCCCTGAAAACATTTTTCATCTTTATTTACGTAACAACTTTAATTATGTCGGTTGTTGTTTTTGTTAAGTGCTGTCAACTCGATTCTGATTCATAGTAACCCACATAAGGTTACCAAGGAGTGACTAGTGAACATGCCATAAAACCTTCCCCAAATTCTAATGTCAGAAGTGATCTCCCACTGCTCTGTACTACCAGTGGTGGTAGTGGTTATGTGTCATGGAGTCGGTTCTGACTCATAGCAACCCTGTACAGGGTTTCCAAGGCTGTAAAACTTTACAGGAGCAGAAATTCTCATTGTTCTCCCACGGAACAGATGGTAGTTTCGAACTGCTGACCCAGAGGTTAGCAGCCTGATTTGTAACCACTACGCTTACAAGAGCTCCTTCTGAACTACCAGTAAGATAAAAGTATATGAAAATACTGTGTAGACTGAAAACTGCAAAGTAGAGGTTGTTGTTGTTGTTAAGAACCATGGAGTTGGTTCCGACTCACAGTGACCCTGCACAGGGTTTCCGAGGCTGTAAATCTTTACTGGAGCAGAACGCCTCATCTCTCTCCCACGGAACCGCTGGTAGTTTCCAATTGCCAATCTTCAGGTTAGCAGCCTGATTCGCAACCACTATGCTACCAGAGCTCCTTAAAGTAGAGGTATTAGGTTTTATTATTTCATAGAATTAATTATCCCATGCATTATTACATTTCTAGCACCCAAAATGTCTTAGGTTGAGGTATATTGTTGATTCATTCTTCTAAGCATCTGAAAGTAGAAGTCCACGTCTTATCCAATTTTTTAAACCTCACTGTCCCAGTGTTTTGTACACAAAGCATGTTGTTGTTATCGTTAAGTGCCCTCCAGTCAGTTCCGACCTTGTATAGGGATTCCAAGGGGTGGCTGGTGAGCTTGAACCGCTGAACTTGCGGTTCAAACCGACCTTGCAGGCCAGCGCATTAACTCATGGTCCCACACCAGGATTCCACACAAAGCATATTTACTCATTAAAATAGATTATATTTAGATCTTTTAATGCCTGCACTAAGCATATTCATGCATTAAAAGAAGAACTAAATATAATCCATTCCAATTATTCATGATAGTTGTGTGTTCAGGAACATTCAATTATTCAATGTTGAATTACTGCTCCCAAGAGAAATCCAGGGTTAAGTTCTTGATAGCCTCTGGTCACAACATTTTCGTTAATTGAGCAATACATTTTTGTTTTTGTTTTGTTTTATGTCTGTTTCTATTTAAATAGACCTTATTGTTGTTGTTAAGTGCTGTTGAGTCCTTTTCAAATCAGAGCAAATCCGTAAAGAGGGTTTCTGAGGCTTTTAAAATCTTCACAGGAGCGGAAAGTCTTATCTTTCTCTTGCGGAGCAAGCTGTGAGTTCAACCAGTGGACCTTGTCAGTCCAGTGCTTATCATATGGAGTTTGCGGCTTAATTGTTGTTGTTAAGTGCCACTGAGTTGGTTATGAGTCATTAGCAAATCTCTACAAGGTTTCCAGTAGTGGGTTTGAACTGCCAACCAATTGGTTTGAAGTCCAGTGCTGATCCTACAGTACCACACCAGGAGTTAATACATATTGTTGATTTGTTAACACTGAAATCATGGTCAGCAGAAATATACCTCGTATCGGAATGAGGCTTATCTAGCAAATATACTCGTATTTTCTCCATAACACACATCTCAGCCTTCTGCTTAGGAATACTAGGTAGCAATGCTGAGGGGCAGAGCGTGGCATTTTAAACTGAAAAATCACTAACAAAAAGAAAAAAATGTGGCACTAAAAGAAAAAAAGTGCAAGAAAGATGAGGCTTTCTACTGCTGTGAAGATTTAAAGACTCACAAACCCTAGACAGGGTCACTCCAAGCAGGAACCAACCTGATGGCACTTAATAACAACAACAAAAACACCTCATTTGCAGTATGAGGACTGATACAAGAAGGCAGAATGTCACATTGCTGACTTCAGCTGGAAAGCTATCTGTTGGGCAACTCAAAATTTTCACCACTCTGTGCATGTCTGCCTATAACCATGAAAGTGCTTCAAATATGGATTTTGTGGTTACACATAAATTTTAACAAGTAGGCGACTTTGCAGAGACAGAACCCATGAATAATGAGGATTAACTATATATGTAAGTAAAATGCAGATACATCCTAGAGCAGAAGTTATTGTTAAGTGCAATCTAGTAGGTTCTGACACATGAGGACCCTGTCTAGGGTTTCCGAGGAGTGGCTGGTGGGTTTGAACCTCTAATCTTATGGTTAAAACCTACCTTGTGGACCAGTGCTTATCTTACAATGCCACACCAGGATTCCTCAGAAGTTAAACTGTGTCAATTATTTATTAGTATCTAAATTTTTAGGCAGGTGTGTTAGGTGACCTCACATATATTGTTGTTGTTAAGTGCTGCAGAGTCAGTTCTGACTCACAGCGACCCTATTATATAGGGTCTCTGAGGAGCCGCTGGTGAGTTGAAACTACTGACCTTACAGTTAAAACAGACCTTGCAGTCTAGTGCTTATCCTATAGCACCACACCAGGACTCCAACCTAACACAAAAGTCCCATCATATGGCAAGTCAATGGCTACAATCAACAAATTACTTTTTTAAATGGTCTGTAAATTTAAGCTATTTAATTCCACAATATGGGAATCACTGAATAAAGTAAAGCTTAATAAAAGATCCTGTTTGAAAAACAGAAAATTTATGCAAATGTTTGTGTGTGTATGTTTTCAACACACATACACACAAAGCCTATAATCTCTATGTTGATTACTCACTTCAAATCTTAAATCACAAATTCTGCTTCACCTCAGCATGTTTCTTCACACACTCCAGTCCAGGTGGGTTCAAGGAATGTAAAATACATTTTAACATTCATGAAATACAGGCATAAGCAGTGAGGGGGGGTTTTGTTTAAACAAAGACATTAAATGAATTTCAAAGTCAAATAGAATCAATCATGTTTTACAGGGGGCATAGCAAAATATTTTAAATTACTGCCTCTATAATATACTCCACACTCTCACAGCGAGCAAGCCATGCATTCATTCATTCACTGACCACAAATGTATCAAGCCCTACTATGTGCAAAACACTTGAAGGAAAAAAGGCACAAACAAAGTCAACACAGTGAAATTCCTACACACATAGGACTTAGATTGCAGCAAGACTTGAATCTCTATCTCTTCCAAGAAGCTGAACTCAAAAGCTCTAAACCACCAAATCCCTTATCTTGTTAACATTTAGTGCACTCATAGCTACAGCCATACAATTAAAATTTATTAAATACCATTCTTTTCATGACTTATTTCACATAGGTGTGCTCTTGACTAACTGTTAAGTCCTTTAGATGTGAGAGATTGTCTTGTTCTTCATTTTTATGCTTCCATCCCATGGCACCCAGTAGAGTGCCAAACACTACAGTAGTTGCTTAATAAAATAGATGCTGATTCACTGATAAAAACATGGGAATACATTTATTTTGAACCTAGAGAAATTGTCCATTCAGCAAGTTCTTAATTATATGTGTTAAAAAGCCAGCTAATTCAAAACAGAAGATAATCTACAAGTCATTTCCATTTCTCTTTGGAATGCATTTCCATACTTAATTTTAAATTTGGGTCTCTCTGGTTGATTTGAGAATACATGTCAAAAAAATACTAAAGTTGCAATGTTAATTTCAAACTGTGACCAAAGATAGGACAGTATCTCAATCAACAAAAAGATGAGATGGAATATTGACAATGCCTGTTGCATTTGTAGTCTGTGATTTTGTTGTTGTTAGGTGTCATCCAGTCGGCACCGACTCATAGCCGCCTTATGCAAAGCAGAACGAAACAATGTCTGATCCTGGGCCAACCTCACTACTGTTGCCACACTTGAGTTCAACCATGCTCCCACTGTGCTAATTCATCTCGTTGGGGGTCTTCCTCTTTTTCTCTGACCCTCCACCTTACCAAACATGATATCCTTCTCCAGTGACTGTTCCCTTCTGACAATATGTCCGAAGTATGAGAGACAAAGTTTGGCCATCTTGGACTCCAAGGAGCACTCTGGATGAACTTCTTCCAAAACGGATCTATTGGTTCTTTTGGCAGCCCATGGCACTTTCAATATTCTCCTCCAACACCATAACTCAAAGGCATCAATTCTTCTATGGTCCTCCTTATTCACTGTCCAGCTTTCGCATGCATGTGAGGTTATTGAAAATACCATGGCTTGGGTCAGGCGCACCTTAGTCCTCAAGCTGACATCTTTGCTCTTTAACACTTTAAAAAGTTCTTGTGCAGCAGATTTACCAAATGCCTGTGCTACACCCCTGTATAATGAGCTCTGGTAGTGTGGTGGTTACGAATTGGGCTGCTAACCTCAGGGACAGCAGTTTCGGAGCTACCAGCTGTTCCACAGGAGAAAGATGAGGCTTTTCTGCTCCTGTAAAGATTTACAGCCTCGGAAACCCTACGCAGGGTTGCTATGAGTCGGAACCGACTCCAAGGAACTTAACAACAACAAAAACACCCATGTATTAGCAATGAAATCAACCTGTAGTTTTGGCTGTCTTCTCTCTACCAATTTTTAACTCCCTGACTATGTTCCTCTTTGAAAATAGAAAAATTACCTTTATTTATATTTGTCATAGCATTTAGAATATCATCTTTAATGGAGTATACAAATATCTTTCTATTGGTTTTATCTTCCCCTTTTCTAGCCTGGTGAAAATCTGTATACACCCAAATTAATGAGACATAATTATTTTGTTTCCTCCAGAGGAATTTGCTGCATTTTGAATAATACACCTTTTCTCTATCCGTCTAAAACAAAGCAAATTTTGATCTTTAATTTAAAAGGA
Source organism: Chrysochloris asiatica (assembly GCF_000296735.1). Lineage (NCBI taxonomy): Eukaryota > Metazoa > Chordata > Mammalia > Afrosoricida > Chrysochloridae > Chrysochloris > Chrysochloris asiatica. The sequence continues at coordinate 5,480,604 of NW_006408698.1, read as the reverse complement.
CAACAACAAACTAGGCAAAACAGAGCTGGACAAAAATGAACCATGACTGTTTGTAAAAAGCAACATCTTTTTTGGGGTAAAAAATTTATTTTCCACTTGTGAAGTTTAGGGCAGAATGATATATAACACTTTATATATGGGTGGTGATAATGGTACTGGTAGTGGTTGTGTGCTCTTGAGTTTGTTCTGAGTTATAGAGACCCTATATATAGGGCTTCCAAGGCTGTAAATCTTTAAGGGAGTAGAAAGCTTTATCTTTCTGTTTTAGAGCGGCTGCTAGATTTGAATTGTATACCTTATAGTTGGCAGCCCAATGCATAAGCCACTATGCTACCAGGTCTCCTCTATAATAATATGAACAGCATTTCTCATTTTACAGAGCATGTTCTAATTCATTATTATACCTAAACCTAAGGTGCGCCTGACCCAAGCCATAGTATTTTCTTTTTTTGTGTGTGTTCCATATGTTTTTTTTTTTTTTTAATTAAATGTTTTTATTTTGGATTGAGTGAAAGTTTACAGGGCACACCATCAGCTTCACATTCAACCATTCATATAGCTTGTTTCATTACACTGATTAT
>NW_006408698.1:5431923-5478794 GCF_000296735.1 Chrysochloris asiatica | reverse complement strand
GAAACAATGTCCGATCCTGGGCCAACCTCACTACCGCTGCCACACTTGAGTCCATCAATGATGCCACCTGGCCAATCCATCTCATTAGGGGTCTTCCTCTTTATCATTGACCCTCCACCTTACCCAGCATGACATCCTTCTCCAGTGACTGTTCCCTCTGGACAATATTGATGTACATCATTAATATTCAAAAAGTACTTTTAAATGAATGGGGCAAATAAACGTCAAAGATGATTTCTCAGTAGCAAAAATAAATAAGACATCTTTAGGTTCCAAGTCAGGCACATGACAAGATAATCAATAATTATACAGAGTTGCTATGCACATATTTTATAACATGGTAAAAAGGCCACTGTTATCAATTCAATTCCAACTCAAAGCAATCCTGCATGGGGATTCCAATACTGTATATATCTTTATCAGAGCAGATCACTTTGTCTTTCACTGAAGGAGCGGCTGGTAAATTTGAACTGCTGACCTTGCGATAAGCAGGTCAACACATAAACCACAGTGTTGCCATGGCTGTCTCTGCCCCCCCACCCCCAACTTTATATTGTGAACTGAGTGAAGGTAAACAGACCAGATCATCAGCTTTACTTACAACCAATTATACATTTTGTTTCATCTCAATGATTACACTCCCCTTCTGGTAATAACTGTTATCTTGCTTCCACCCTTTACTTCCCTTTTATATCTTATTTTGCACAAATGAACACCACCAGGGCTCTTTATACTGCTTTAGTAGAATAGAAAACAAAATTTAGAGGAGGTTTGTTATCCTTACCCCTTGAAACATCAACTGGTGGCAAGGTCCTATTCTCCTCTTTGCTTATGTTCTCTGGGAAGGTTTTCTATAGTTCTTCCCCACCCCATTGATTTTCCATTCTCAGCCTTAGCCATAAATGAGTAGCTAATTACAACAATAATTTCTTTTAGAGGGATCAGGATGAGGCTGGTTCTTATGAGGTAGAGGTTAAAGATATCCCAAATGTCTGGCTTTTCTAAAATGCTATCAGGAGCTCTGGTAGCGTAGCAATTATGAATCGGGCTGGGAACTGCAAGGTCAGCAGTTTGAAACTACCAGCTATTCCGCGGGAGAAAGATGAGGCTTTCTGCTCCCGTAAAGATTTACAGCCTCGGAAACCCTGTACAGGGTCGCTACGAGTCGGAACTGACTCCACGGCACATAACAACAACAACAGCATCAGAAACCCTATACAGGATTGCTATGAATCTGAACTGACTCAACAGTTAACATGTTGTTGTTGTTTAGTGCTGTGGAGTTCTGACACACAGCGACCTTGTATAGGGTTTCCAAGGAGCGGCTGGTGAGTTTGAACTCTGGACCTTGTAGAGTTCAAACCGACCTTGTGGTCTAGTGCTTATACTACAGCATCACACCAGAACTCCAATAGCAACATCCTGCTCTATAATCAACCACTGGTCCACCCTTCTGAGTATGCTCCCTCATGTCACAGAGTTCTGTTATTTGATGCAACATCTAGCTGAACTCATTAGCTTACAAGGAAATGGCTCACGTGCTTGTAGAGTCTAGAAAATCTCAAATACTCAGTTCAGATGTCAGCAAGGAGGAGTTACCTCACTCACACCAAATCGGCTTGTGCCATACCAGAGCTGTGGAAACTGGCAAATCAAGTCAGGCCACCAGCACAAACCCCAAGAATGGGAGGTCAGCCTGAGGTTAGCTTGGTTAATCAAGCAAAGGAGTACAGTGCCTACTCACATCACCAAGATGGCTCCTTTTACACTCACCAGGATGGTAAAATTGACCAAGCCCTTTTTTACATTTCCAAGTTTTTACAATTACACTGAACCCTTTTAACAATCACTCACAATGGAAGCATATAATCCTATCAGCATCTTCCCCCCACTTTCTTGAACACAGACCCATCAGGAAAAAGCCATTTGGTGTGAGTTACAAAGATATGGCTAGAAGAAACATTAAATAACCCACATCACTGCACTAATGTATATTCTTCTCTTTTGATGTGTTCAGTGCCATTGAGTTGGTTTTGACTCATAGTGACCCTGTAAGTATAGGGTTTCCAAGAAGCAGCTAGTGGGTTTCAACTGCCAACCATCTGGTTAGTAGTCTCAACAATACACCAGGACTCCAATTCCAGCCATAACTGATGTCACATACAAACATACATATACTACCATAATTAAAATTCATTTAGATAATTGTCAGTAATGTTAGTTATATACTTCTTTAAAGAATCCTGGTTTGGCACTGTAGGCTAATGCGTCAGACTGCAAACTCATTTGAATTGCAAGGTCGGTGGTTCAAACTCACTAGCTACTTCTTGAAAATCCTATACAGGGTCGTTATGGGTCGGAATCTACTTGACAGCACTTAACAACAACAAAATTTCAATAAGGAGTTGGAACAATATAATAGGATATCATCCTTTTTACCTTACCAACACAAAAGAGGACCGTATGATTAATATATGTACTTGCTTTCCTTTATTTTAATTTTCAGTTTTCATCTTATGTAGTGAATTAATTACCTTTATCTTAAATTTTAAAACTAGAATTAAGAATGTACACTAAATAGAAAGTGAACTTTACTAGATATAAATTTCAGAACATATATCTTAAACATATTAACTAGAAATAACTGAAAAGACTTCTACTACAGAAAACAAATTCTGGCTTTTTTTTTATATTATGAAAATTGACATTTTACTCCAAGAATACAAAATTATTAGCTATAAATCATGTAAATGTTTAATACACCATACATGTCTTTTGCAATGAAAAAATCAAAACTTTTAGTAAATTTTCAGTCAATGCAAAAGTAAACAAACAGTTAGATTCACTGATATATTTATCTTCTTCTAATACCATAATTGATTTAAGTCAGATCTATAAAAATGAATAATATGCATGTTATATCTCAAGTGAAAAAAAAAAAGAAAAAGAGACCAAATACAATGGAGAAGGCTTGATTTTAATTCATAATGCACTATATAGGATAGAACAGAACTGATCCTTAGGGTGTAGAGACTATAAATTAGTATTAGAGTAGGCAGCTGCATCTTTCTCCAGAAGAAGGGCTGGTGGGTTTGAACCACCAACCTTGCAGTCCAATGCTTACCCCACAGTGTCAGCAGCGTAAGTACATTCAGAAAAAATACAACCATATTAAAGATTTTATTTTTTCAAGCTTCTTTTTTTGTTTTATTACTACTCACTATGAATAAATCCCATAGAAAGGTTTTTAATCTCACAAAATTTAGCTTCTGATGAAAATGATGAGAGTTTTTCAGACTGGGAGTACATTAACTTTTTCAGCAAAATTAAGTCCTATTTTATGTTTTGTAAAAGATGATTTCCCAGATGAATCTCTTGTGGCCTGAAAGGCTTTAAACACCCTTTAACTGAGTAATATATTCTCTGCTCTACATTAGCATCAGCCACCAAATGTCTATCAATTCCCTGAGTGAAGTATGAAAAACATAGCCCACAGCCTAAGCAATTTCAGGCTGAATGTGAAACAAACAAGAGTCTTCAAATAGAAAAATTTTTGTACAAAACTCCATTCAGACCATTTCTTAGTATGCAATATCTATCTAAGCAGAGTCTGTCAAGAAATGATTCTCATTTTGTATATTTTAAATATATTTTGTATATTTAAAGGACTAACATTGGAAACTTCAGGCCCCTTTCTTTTGTTAAACTGAGATTAAGCTAGTATAATAAAACTACTCTTTTCTGCTTACTTGCCATAATGCTGTTTAATATTGATCATTATACAATATCTAAACTAATTAAATAAATTTGTATTAAACATTTACTTTCTACAAAACATCATACCAGACTTGCTGCAGAATACTCAAACATGAATAAGAATTTGCATCTCAAAAAAGCTTCAAACAGTGTGCGAAACAGACATGTACATAAACAAAAGTGTAGTCAAACCAGCAAGTACAATAATCAAAGTATTAAAATGTAATGAGAACACAGGGGACAGGAAAATTAATTTTGATTGCTATGCTTAGGGAAGGATTTCTGGAAGAGATGGTGATGAGTACCCAATTTTAAAACTGGTTTAGAATTCTTTCAAAAAGAAATATTTTGCCTATTTGAGGGAGACTGGAAAGGAAGCAATAAAATAAATTCACAGCGAAGAAATGTGGGATTCATTTCAGGTTTATGAAGCTTTCTGATCATAGAAGCAGCAAAATACAATGGTTTAGGAACATGAATTCTAGCCAATAAGTACTGCTTACTACATATATGATCTCAAGCATACGGTAGCAGCTCACAGGCCTCAAGTTTCTCATATCTCAAATGGGGTTAATAACAACACTACCTCATATGATTGATTGGGAGAGAATCTGAAAGATCATGAGCAAACACACACACACACACACACACACACCACACTTCCCATGGAATACATTCTGATTCATGGCAAACCCATGAATATCAGTGTAAAACTATGCTCCATAAAGATTTCCTTGGCTCACTACCAAGCTTTTCTTCCAAGGTACCTCTGGGTGGACTCAGACCTTACCCAATGCAGTCAGTAGCTGAGTGTAATGTGCCAACAAGGATTGGTCTGGTTTCTGTCTGTCTCTATGTACTGGTTGACAGTGCATTCTGCAACTAGAACATTACTATGAAACATTTAGTGAGCTCAAATGGTAAAAAGCAAAGAAGCAATTACTGTGAATTGATATGGGGAAGTACTTCGAGTATTCATAGGTCCTAAAAACAAGCTATCAAATCATATGAAGTAACACATGCAACCTAAAATAACACTAATGTATAGTGTATACTGAGCCCTGGTGTAGTGCTATTGGTCAATGCATCAGACTGCAAAGTCGTTTGAACTGCAAGGTCGGTGGTTCAAATTCACCAGCTGCTACTTGGAAACCCTATACAGGGTCGCTATAGGTTGGAACCGCCTTGCTGGCACTTAACAACAACAACAACAACAACAACAAAGTGGTAAAAGTAAAGATGTGATATTGAGGACTAAGTTGTACCTGATCAAGCCATAGCATTTTCAGTCACCTCATAAACTAGATAATGGATAAAGAAGACATAAGGAGAAATGATGCCTTTGTATTCTGGTGTTGACAAAGAAGATTAAAATCATCATGAACTGCCAGAAGAACAAATAGATAGGTTTGGAAGACATACAGCCAGAATGTTCCTTAGAAGTGGGGATGGTGAGATTTTGTCTCACATACTTTGGACATGTTATCAAATGGATGCAGTCCCTGGAAAAGGACACCATTCTTAAATAAGTTGTTGCTGTTGTTAAGAGCCGTCCAGTCTGTTCCGATTCACAGTGACCCTGTATAGGGATTTCCGAGGAGCAGCTGGTGAGTTTGAACTACTGACCTTACAGTTCAAACTGATCTTGTAGTCCAGTGCATTATCCCAGAACGCCACACCAGGACTCCATACTTAGCAAAAACTGGAAGACCATCAAGGAGATGTCTTGACACAGTAGCTCCAACAATGAGCTTAATCACAACAGTGGTGAGGATGGCAGTAAAGGCCGGTGTTTTATTCTACTGAGTCTGAGGTCATTATGAGTTGGAACCAACTCCAAGGCATATAACATCACAGAAATAACTCCATTCATAACATCAAAGTTTTCCATGCTATTGTGTATGTGTGTGTGCTATTTTTTTTGTTGTCAATTTAATTCTACGTTTAGTTTTAGAAATGTGGATCCTCATCCCTCTAAACCTGTTACTGGCATGTTCTTAAAGGTGAGTTAATTATTCTTTGTGGCTGAATAACTGCTTTTCCATCTATTAAAAAATTATTTTCTTAATAAAGGATATTGTTGTCATGTGCTGCCAAGTCAGTTTTGACTCACAGCAAGGATATCCTGTATAGGGTTTCTGAGGACTGGTTGGTGGATTTGAACCACTCACCTTATGGCTAGTGGTCCAGTGCTTATCCTACAGTACCACACAAGTACCACTCCTTAACTAAGAATTGCTGCTGTTGTTACTGTTGTTAGGTGTCTTTGAGTCCGTTTTGACTCACACTGACCCTGTATAGGTTTTCCAAGGCATTAAATCTCCTCGGGAGCAGAAAGCCTTACTTTCTTCTGGGTAGCCGCTGGCAGGCTTGAACAGTGAGCCTTGTGGTTCTCAGTCCAATAAAAAAAAGAATTTATGTGCAGTGGAGACCACAGACCTGTTCTGAATTATCTGGAAAGAAGAAAGAGCTTCCTCAGTAACTTGATTTCTAACCACTACAAATGACTTTCCCTCATCATCTGAGGAAATCCCAGGTGTTGACAGTTGACAGGATGTTAATGTGATTAACATTCAGTCAGCACTTCTTGTCAATGTGTTAATGGTGCCCCTGCTGATCAGTCTTTCCCTGTCCTGAAGTTGGTGAAATGATTTAGCTAGCAGTCAATCAAACAGCTAAGCAGATTTCAGGCAACAGACAGCACTGCCATTGACAAAGTCTATGTGAGTAAATTTTGTAAGAATTTTGCCAACAGGATGGAAGCAGTAAGGTCAACACTATAGTAAACATGCTTTTGTGGGGGGACTGTTTACGATGTGAAGAATGGGCTACAACAAATATTTTAAAAATCTAAGAAACTCTGTTTTAACAAGTCTTCTTTATAGGTGGAAAAAGCAAGAATAGGTAAGTAAACGTGATATTTAGATGTAAAAATGAAAAACCATTGCTGCCACACTATTGGTCAAGCCGAAGAAAACCACAGAAGCAGGGACACCCAAGTCAAAGAATAGACTGGATAACTGGCAAGCAGTCCTTTCTCATTATGCTCGCTCTTAGCTCTTTGAAGCATGCACTGTGGTGTTGTAGGATGAGCACCTGACCCTAAGGCCAGTGGTTCAAACTCACCAGTGGCTCCTGGGAAGCCCTATTAAGGGTTGCTATGAGTCGAACCAAATCAAAAGCACTCACCAACAACATGTTCTTAAAATCTGGAAACTGGAAGTGATTTAGAAACTCATCCAACCTGTACTAAATAGTTTCCAAACACAGTAACGGACTTTAATATTCCTAGTAATCTGAAAAGACGCATTCAGGTATGGCACTGTAGGCTAATGAGCTGGAATGTACAGTGGGTTTGAACTGCAAGGTCAGCAGTTGAAGCTCACCAGCCACTCCTTGGAAACCCTATTCAGGGTAACTATGGATCAGAACTGACTTGATAAAAAAAGGTAGGCACATCATAGTTCAGGTGCAACGGATGCAGGTATGCATGGGCTACATGGGACAGAGTTAATAGTGATGTATATTCAACCTTAAAGGGGCTCTGGTAGCGTAGTGGTCACGAATCGGGCTGTGAACCTCAAGGTCAGCAGTTCGAAACTACCAGCTGTTCCGCAGGAGAAAGATGAGGCTTTCTGTTCCCGTAAAGATTTACAGCCTTGGAAACCCTGTGTAGGGTCACTATGAGTCAGAACTGACTCCGCGGCACATAACAACAACAACAACAACTCAACCTTAAACAATAGGTCTCCGTGATACAGGGATCGAAGCATAGTTTGAAGAAGGAAAATAATGTTAAGATGCTTGACTGTCTTATGAATATTGGTTTCCCTTTCCTAATATTGTAAAATGTCACTGTGGGTTAATGCACCAGACTGCAAAGCCGTTTGAACTGCAAGGTTGGTGGTTCAAGCTAACTAGCGTCTCCTTGGAAACCCTATACAGGGTCACTATGGGTCGGAACCGACTTGATGGTACTTAACAACAATATTGTAAAACAGACACTTGAGTGGGATAGAAAGGAATATCAGGAAACATGATTAGAGAAAGCTTTTAAGCCCGTCTTCAGCCTAAAAGGGGTTCTATAACTTGCTCAGTGAAATAGGATTGCAGAGACTTCATGGAGTTTAGGACCTTAGGTGGAACCCTGAGCCCGATCCAGAACCTTCTGAGGTGGGACATTCCCACTAAAAAGGACAAGCAGATCAGCCTTGAACAGCTAGAGCAATAGAAGATACTTCTTGAAAGAATGATCAGCAAGAAAAATCCACAACCAAAATGGCAGTCAGATTACCTACCAGAAGAACAAGCAAGTTGTTTGCCAGGATGCCAACAAGGCAAAAAGCAATCAAGTCCCTTCAGGGCAAACCCCCCTCCAAGACTGAAACTCAAAGGGAACACATGAGCAGGCATGTAAGCTTGCTGGCAACCACATTGTTCTACTGGTGAGTAGAAGAGGGGTAAAGGCAGCAATGAAGATATGGGCTGAGTTAAACCACATTCCATAAACTACCATTGAACTGGAGATGAGAGAGAGAAGAAGGGCTAGTTGGTCTGAAGTGTGGTGCGACCTTGGGATCCCTGATCCCATGCACAAGGACATAGCCAAGATGGCTAGAGCTGAAAGTGTAGCATCCAGCTGATACGAAGTAAGGGAGATGCACAAGAATGCCCAAAGTTACAGATAGTATCCATTTGACCGAGCCTCGATGGCTTGAGGATCAGAACTCAACTAGAGAAGATAAAAAACAATTTTTGATCAAGGAAACAAGTGTAAATTGCTATAATTTGATGTACTTGACCTACACTTATGGATGTAGTAGATCCAAATACCAACTGTGAGGGAAAAAGTCTTCACATCAAGTATCTATCCTATCCCCTTTGTATACAAGGTAGATAGGGACGGGCAACTTAGACATTGACTACTCTGGTAGCATAGTGGCTATGAATTGGACTGCGAACCGCAAGGTCAGTAGTTTGAAACTACCAGCTATTCTGTGGGAGAAAGATGAGGCTTTCTGTTCCTGTAAAGATTTACAGCCTCAGAAACTCTGTACAGGGTCGCTATGCTTCCGAACCGACTACACAGCACATAACCACCAACCACCTAAAATGAAGGGGTAATAAAGGCACGAAGTGACTAGCTTAAAAGTTTTCAAGGAGTTTAGATTAAGAGTATGCAGCGGAAGGTAGAGTCCTCACTAGTTTTTATCTTGTCTAGACGGGTATGGTGAAAAGAGATAGGGATAAGATTCTTATGATTCAATAGTGAGTGATTGTTACCATGACTAACTGTGACTGTCACAACTGTAAAGGTGGAAGTTTTGTAACAAAAAGGAGGGAATAGTTAATCTTCCAGTCCAGGAACAGAGGACCCTAGGACCATCAAGGGAAAAAAGCATGAGTGCAATGTGGGATTCTATTTAGAGAAGCAGTGACATGAGAGATAGAGGCAGAGATGATGACATGGAGAGAGAGAACAGCTGAGAACTCTAAATTCATGGAAAGAGAAAGGCTGAGTGCTGGAGGCCAGAGTGTGCCCTTTGGTTGTTTAAATGATTATACATTCCTGAGTGTTTTGGGTACACCTCCCCCATTGAAGAAAAAAAAAAAACAAACAGCAACCAGGCATCTAAGCAAACAATGTTGGATGATGATGCACAGAGGGGACTGTAATCATGGCAATAAAACGATGAGTGTAAAACCGATGTTATCCCATGTAAACTATCACTCAATTCACGATAAAAACTTAAAAAAAAAAAAAGAGGTGGACACTAGAAATGAATGGATTAAGAATGTGACAAAGGCAAGTGACTTTAGGATTTTTTTTTTTTTTTTTGCGTGTATGTGTGAGAGTTTTTTACAAAAAATAATGACAGTGAACAAAAGTAGTCTTGATTTGGGGTAGGAGTGGAAGGCGGTGGACAGGAGGTTCTTTAGTTACCTGTTGTTGTTAAGTGCTGTTGAGACTTTTTGATTCACAGCAACCCTACATAGGGTTTCCGAGAATCGACAAGTGGGTTTAAACCACTGATCTGTGATAAGCAGTCCGGTGCTTATTCTACAGTGCCATATTTAACGCACTATAATACAGCAGAGACAACTGTTGTCAATTTTATAGTCAGATATGGAAAACACGCCTCTCATTTAAGTACTGAAGAAATTTTTAATAAAGTAAAGCATATAAAATTCAGGCCATACATAGCAAAAGTAAACATTCAATAAATGAGAGAGAATATTATCACCATGTTATTATTTATGATAAACTAGCCTCAGTTCATTATGGAGCTCTGGTAGCGTAGTGGTTACGTATAGGACTGTGAACCGCAAGGTCAGCAGTTCGAAACTACCAGCTGTTCCGCGGGAGAAAGATGAGGCGTTCTGCTCCCGTAAAGATTTACAGCCTAGGAAACCCTGTACAGGGTCGCTATGAGTCGGAACCGACTCCACGGTACTTAACAACAACAACAACAACAACAGCCTCGGTTCATTACTTAAATAATTGAACAAAAACTTTTAATGCTATTATTATGATGAACATATTAACATGAAATATACTAAGAACTTTACTTTTTAAAGAAAGAAATCAAGATAACAGTAATCATTTTCCTAGGTGGCAATTTAGAGTTTTGAGAAGTGTTGCTTTTCAGTGGATATAATGCTATTGTGTCCATAATAGACCATACTCTTTGGCCCTACTAACCCTTCCTTCTATGATTCCTGAAAAAATTTTCCCCAATTCTCCCTCTCTTGTAGTCTTTAAAAATTAGTTTTTCTTACTTTTTTTTTTTCCCATCTGTTTTTCTCTGCGTCTAGAACAAATAGCCAACTTTTAGCTGGGGGCAAGAGACAAGTGATGGGCTTCCATTTGAAGTCACTGACTTGTTTTAAGGAAGCAAGAAAGAGACAAGGCCACTCCTTTCATAAGAGACACTTCGCTCTTTTGTATGTGTGTGTGTGTGTTCATGCATGTGTTTCATTTTCTAAGTCAATATTTTGACATTTACTTTAAAAGGTGTGGATTATCTCTTATAAAATTGATTATATTTCACAAGCATGCTCAAAAAGGTGATTCAATGTTACTCATGTTCCTGAGAAGATTTATTCAAAGAATATTTTTATAACACTTGTGACACTGTAGGATAAGCACAGGACAGCAAGGTCAGTTTGAAAGGCAAGGCCGGTGGTTCAAAGCCACCAATCGTTCCTTAGAAACCCTATACAGGATTGCCACGAGTCGGAAAAAACTCAACAGCACTTGACAACAAAAACAAACACACCTTTTCATTATTTAGTAATATCCTTTTCAAATTGCTAAATATGAATAATGGACTTGGACTAGAAGACTTCCATAGCCTTTGGCTAGAATAGTGTCTGATTTAACACACTGTACCAGGTGGTGGGCACTGATTCAGACATAGAAATGAACAAAGAAGACATGACTTCTGCTATGTCAAAAGAAAGATAGTATAAATGTTGGACTGTCAGCATCTTGATGTCACTTATCTGTCATGTGCATTGCTATATTTAAGTGGCTTGACCACGGCTAGCACATTATAAGTACCAAACAATATTGCTAAAGTTGAATAGTGAACACAGAACGCTTTGGGACTTACCTCAACCTGGAAGCTGAGTGAAGATTCAACCCACATGTTCAGTAATCTGGCTATCATGGCACTAATGTCAACTATGGCATCATTATTGCTATGAAAGCTCAGAATTCCTGATCCTAACGGAGAGATTACGGTTTAGTTATCATAAGTTTAAAGTAAACTACTTCTGTAATTATTCATGGTGGTGGTGGCAGAGTGCCGAGGAGTCAGTTCTGACTCATAGTGATCGTGTACAGGGCTTTCAAGGCTGTAAATGTTTATGGGAGAAGAAAGCCTCATCTTTCTCCCATGGAAAAGCTGGTAGTTATGAACGGCTGACCCTGAGGTTAGCAGCCCAATTCGTAACCATTATGCTACCGGAGTTATTCAAATTTAAGGACCAGTGACCTGAGCAAAACAATGAATTAGCTGAGGACAGAAATAGTGGAAAGATCAGCCAGTGCTAAGAATCCTATGCTAGATATAGATCATGGTTATAATTTTTAAAACACCATCAATTATCCAAAACGAAGTGTTCTTCTCTCTTAGAATTACCAGAAACATATTTAAAAACTAGTAAGAACCAAACCTCATATAACACATAAACACATGACAATTATGAATTCTCTCTGTCTATACCTAATAGCGTAGTGGTTACGAATCGGGCTGCGAACCTTAAGGTCAGCGGTTCAAAACTACCAGCTGCTCCGCGGGAGAAAGATGAGGCTTTCTACTCCTGTAAAGATTTACACCCTCGGAAACCCTGTACAGGGTCGCTATGGGTCGGAACCGACTCGACGGCACATAACAACAACATACCTAGAAGGGGAGTCCTGGCGTGGTGCTGTGGGTTAATGCGCCAGACTGCAAAGCCATTTGCACTGCAAGGTTGGCAGTTCAAGTTCACCTGCGGCTCCTTAGAAACCCTATACAGAGTTGCTATGGGTCGGAACTGACTCGACAGCACTATAGAACAACAACATACCTAGAAGAATGTATTTTTCAATAGCTGCCCACTGTCATCCAAAGCAAGAGCAACGTGGACAACTGTGTTATCATTTTAATTCATTCATTTATAATTTTAGCAAACCCAATGCAATATTTGAACTGTTTTCATAAAATAAGTTCCCACTCATTCTGCTTATAAAATTATGACATGCAAAGATCCCAATACATTTAATACAGTTTTCAATTCCCTTGTGGACAAATAGTCACACTGTACTGCAACTAAGAGGAAGAATAACCATTCGACTGCAACATACAGATACAGAAGTCTTTGGATTTTCATTTTAAAGTGCCTTAATTACCTGCATAAAACAAGGAGGCCAGGCTAAGTTCATGATGGTTTGAAATTATTTTTCTTTTTCTAAAATGAACAACAAATACTTCTCAAAGTTACAAGCTGTTGTTTGGCTAAATGCCAACTTTAGAAGAAAATATTAAAAAGAACAAGTGAATTTGGAATTAAATGCAAATATATGACAAAAACAACAAAATCAAAAGATACAGAATGGTGGTGGTGTTTCCAGGAATATAGGACAACAGAAAATATTTTGGGGAAGAAAGATTAATCAACAAAAAAGTGCAACCTTCACAATAAGTGTCCCAATGTGGACAGTTTGCAACCCATGATTATTTTTGGAGGATTTATTTCCTCAATTCACCGTCAAAATTTGTTTCCCAACATCCCTATTTATGAAGGTATTTGACATCAATAAAGGAACACGTGAAACACAGTGCTAATTATTCATGAGCCAAAACAGAGAATGAAAAAATGAAATTTTACATAAATCTGAATTGCCCTTGTCAAGTAATTCGAATTCAGTTGCATGACTTCCAACTTTGGCCAGAAAAGAAAGTATATCAAAGAAGAAAAAGGCATAGGTTTAACCTTGAAACAAGGTGACTGACTGCTTTATAGTTGTTGAAGGAATTTACCTATTATCAGATAAAGAATTTACTGTATTTATTCCCCCTAGAGATATAAAATGGTAAATCAATCTGCAGTTCAAGATATTTATTTTAACCCAGAGAATGATGATATGGCTTTAACTTTTGAAAACCAAAATAGAAAATAAAAGTCAGCTGTAATGCAATTTATCTTTAGACACCAGACTCAACATTAAATAATTCAAGCTAAATATCATTTCTCAAGTTTCCTTTTCATCTCATTTTAATAAACATATTATATGTAAAATAGAGGTTTCAATAGCATTTATTTAGCAAGGTATTGCTAATGTTATATAGACATCCACTTCAATTTATTTAAATACATCCTTTACCAATCAATTCACATATCCATTTAGGCATGTATCCGTTTATCCTTCACAATCCTTTCAGTCTATAGATATTACTCATGTGTGTCCTCAGAAAATGCATACATGCAGAACGAGAAAACCAATTTAGAAAAAAGAACATATTGTCCTGATCACTTCCTTTAAGCATTTGGTTACATAGGAAAATTATTTGTTTTCATTTCCGTCTAATCAAGGTCATAAGACTTACCTTGCATGTCTTGTTGGTCTGCAAATAAAATGGTTCATGGAGAAATGATACTTTCTTCAATATATAATTGCTCCTTTATCTAATCTAATTAATTTAAAACATCATAAAATACAATTTATGCTGCTAATATAAAATGGGATACGCACAAGTTCATCCAGACAGCATGAACAGACTGGTAAGTCTAGAAACTAACCACATAGTAAGTTAGTAAATAAATGAAGAAATAGGTAAATATACACAGAAACTAACAAGCATGTAAAATGCTAAAATAAATAAAGGATATTGTCATTTTTTCCACAAACTTATCATGTAGATTTTCTGTTTGGGGGAAGTTCTTGATATCACGTTCCAGATGAATGATTTGTTGTTCCATTGATGTAAGGTTGCTCTTGAGAATTTGAGCTGAAACTAAAGAAAAACATATAAAAGCATTAAGAATATTTTACCAACTGTTTCATAAAAACACCAAAAGAAAAACAGTATCAGGTACATCTACAAAAAAAATGTTTAATGTGGGAAATGCTTTCATGAAGTCAACTCATATTTTTCTGAATTACTGCTCATAAAAATTCTACTCTCTCTGAAATAAGTGAAAATACATAATATGATATACCAAAATGTCACATTTAACATGGGAATGTCACCATTTACTCAGCCATTAGTTCAAATGAATTCATTTCTATTTAAATTTATTGATGGAATTCTAATATTTCATTCTTTAAAATCTAATTTGAAGATTAAAGAGAAACCAAGGTTCAAAGAGATCATATCTTATTAATGCATGCTCTTGGATATATAAATGATTTAAGGTTAAATTATATTAAAAAGATCAAATATTTTTCTTTTACTGAAATATACTGGATTTTATAAACCGACTTCTATGGTAGAAGTTCCAGTATTACTACTTTTCATACACAATGAAATATCAAAACTCACTGTTGATACACAAAGGGAATTGAGAGTAAATCCCAGTGAAAACATAGGCACATACACACCTATGAAACTTCAGCATGCCCTCAAATACTATCATTACTTAGTTATTTAATTACCGCTAACTTTCTCTGTATATTTCATTTTCTATTCTCATTGACAACCAATAATTTTAAGTATTTCATTAAAATGGTCCTAAATACATGCAGGATTTCAAGATCTCTCATGATACGTTTTTTCCTATAGAGATACATATTTTTTTTAGCCTGTAACTATTTTATGGAAATCTCTATTACTGCATCCCTGCCAATTATGTATAGGAACAGTTCTACGAAAATTGCCACTACTCATCTGTTAGTAGGTTGGATCATGGTGATGTGTATGTTACTGGTATGATGGAAGCTATACCACAGATGTTTTAAATACCAGCAGGGTCATATAAGGTGGACAGGATTCAACAGAACTTCCTGATTAAGACAGACCAGATTAAGACAGACTAGGAAGAAAGAAAGGTGGATCACTTTTCAATGGTTGATCACTGGAAAAAACAAGTGAGTAAGAGCAGACCATTGTGAGACATTGGGCTGGAAGATGAGCCCCTCAGCAGAAAGGTACTCTAAATATGACTGGGAAATAGCTGCTTCCTCAAAGTAGAGTTGACCATAATGATATGGCTGGAGCAAAGCTTTCAAGACTTTCATTTTCTGATGGGACATTACTCAAAATGAGGAGAAACAGCTGTAAACATTCATTAATAACCAGAACATGGACTGCACAAAGCAGCAATTGAGGAAAATTGGGAGTTGTCAAAAGTGAAAATCAACACATAAAGATCAACCTCCTATGCAATAGTAAGCTGAAAGGGACTGGAATTGGCTATTTTGAATCACACAATCATATGTTTTACTCTGTGGGGAACAACAAATTTTAAAGGAATGGCATAGCATTCATCATCAAAAAGAACATTTCAAGTTCTATCTTGAAGCACAATGCTGTCTGTGTAGGATAAGATCCAAATACCTAAAAGGATACCACTATTATGATATTAATATTATTAAAATTTACACATCAACCTCTAAAGCCAGTGATGATGAAATTTAAGAATTCTACCAACTTCTTCAGTCTTAAATGGACAAACCTGCAATCAACATGGATTGATACCTACTGGTGACTGGAATGCAAAAGAAGAAGGATAAGTACTTGGAAACATAACCTTTGTGACAGAAATGAAGCTGGATATCACTTGAAAGAATTTTGCAAGACCTATGACTTTTTTTTTTTAAAACAACATAAAACATACACATGGACCTCACCAGATGGAATACACAGGAATCAAATCTACCATATCTGTGGAAAGAGAAAAGTTCAATATCATCAGTCAAAACAAGGCCAGGGGCTTACTGTAGAACAGACCATCAACTGCTCATATGCAAATTCAGGATAAAACTCAGAAAGTCCATATGAGCCAAAATATAACGGTGAATAAAATCTGCCTTAATTTAGAGAACATCACAAAACCAGATTTGATGCATTAGATACTAATGAAAGGAGACCAGAGGAATTGTGGGATGGCATTAACGACATCATGTGCAAAGAAAGCAAAAAGGCCATTGAAAAGGCAAAAAGAAAGAAGAGAGCAAATTGGATGTCACAAGAGATTCTAAAACTTTCTTTTGAATGTAGAGAAGCTAAGAAAAGCAAGTGGAAGAAATGATAAAGTTAAAGAACTTAACAAAAAACATCAAAGGGCAGCTCGGGAAGAAAAGAAAAGTAACATAATAAAATGTGGTAAGACCTGGAGTTAGAAAACTAAAATGAAAAAAAAAAAACATGCTCATCATTTCTCAACCTGAAAAAACTGAGGAGAAAGTTCAAGCCTTGAGTAGCAATACTGAAAGACTCTATGGGCAAATACTAAAGGATTGTGAGGATGGCACAGGAACAGACACTGTTTCATTCTGTTGTGCATGAGATCGCTATAAGTTGGAGTCAACTCCACAGCAACTACCAACAACAACATGGGAAAAATACTGAATGCTGTAGGAAGCATCAAAAGAAGATGGAAGGAACACAGAGTTACTGTATTCAAAATAAATGATGGTACAGGAAGCAAGTGTAAATGGCATCAATTTGATGACCTTGACCTTTACTTATGTATGTGGTAGCTCAAAATACCAAAGAGAGGAGTCTTCTCATCAAGGATCAAGCCTATCCCCTCAGTACACAGGGTTGATCAGGACTGGCAACTTAGACACTGGCTACCTAAAATAGGTGGAGGTGGGGGTGGGGGTGGGTGGAGCCTGAGCTATATAGGTATGAAGTGGCTGGCTTACAATGTTTCAAGAGGGAGTTTAGTTTTAGAGTGAGCATGGAATGGTATGATACCCACGGAATACTTTTCATTTTGTCTAGATGGATCTGGTGAAAGGAGAAGGGGATAGGATTCTTTGGATTCAATAGTGAGTAATTGTTATCATGACTAATTGTGATTGTCACAACTATAAAGACAGAAGATGTGTAACAAAAAGTGGGAGTAGTTAATCTTACATTCCAGGAACAGAGGACCGTAGGACCATCAAGAGAGAAGAGCAAGAGCAGAATATAGGATCCTAACCAGAGAAGCAAAAATACCAGAGGTGGAGGCAGAGATGATGGCATTGAGAGATTATATATTCCTGTTTGCTTTTGTATACATCAAACAAAAAGAGAGAGAGAGAGAGATTACAAGAAAATAATGTTAACCATTGCAATGAAACAAACTACAATTGGCTGAGTGCAAAACCAATGTTCTTCCATGTAAACTATCACTCAATTCACAATGGGAGGGAGGGAGGGAGGGAGGGAGGGAGGAAGGAAGGAAGGAAGGAAGGAAGGAAGGAAGGGCCATTCAGAGACATGTCAGTATTACAATGAAAAATTCAAGAGACTGAAAAAATCAAACCCTGGAAAAATTTTACAAACTATTCTGATACAAATTCATCACACTGACATGCACACCTTCATAACTTAGTGAGGAGAAATTACGTGAAACTTATACAGAAGTTGAAGAGACTGAAAATCAAACAACAACACTAAAGACATTTTATTCTCTATTAATCTGTCAGTTCAAATAGTTCTGCCTAATTTAATTCCATTTTTGTCTGTCAGTTTGTCATACTGTGGTGGCTTGTGTGTTGCTGTGATTCTGAAAGCTATGCCACCGGGAGCTCTGGTAGCATAGTGGTTACGAATTGGGCTGTGAAATGCAAGGTCAACAGTTCAATACTACCAGCTGTTCCGAAGGAGAAAGATGAGGCTTTCTGCTCCAGTAAAGATTGACAGCCTCGGAAACCCTGTACAGGGTCGCTATGAGTTGGAACCGACTCCACGGCACCTAACAACAATAATAACCCATGGTGGAGAGGTTTCACATGAGCTTCCAGACAAAGACAGACTAGGAAAAAGGAGTGACAAACTAATTTCGAATATTTAGTCACTGAAAACCTTATGAATAGCAGAGAAACACTGTCAGATACAGTGCCAGAAAATGAGCCCCTCAGGTTGGAAGGCACTCAAAATGCAACTGGGGAAGAGCTGCCTCCTCAAAGTAGAATTAACCTTGATGACACAAATGGAGTAAAACCTGGGGGAGAAAAACCTGCGGGACCTTCACTTGCTGATGGGGCACAACTCAAAATGAAGAGAAATAGCTGTAAATATCCATAGAAAATTGGAACATGGAATGTTCGAAGTATGAAACTGGGAAAATTGGAAGTTGTCAAAAATGAAATGGAACGCATACACATCGATATCTTAGGCATTAGGGAGCTGAAATAGACTGGCATTGGCCATTTTGAATCTGATACCCACATGTTTTACTATGCCAGAAATGACAAATTGAAGAGGAATGGTGGAGAAAATATTGAAGTTGTCAAGGACTTCATTCTTCTTGGATCAACTATCAACACTCGTGGAAGCAGCAGTCAAGAAATCAGATGACTTATTGCATTAGGCAAATCTGCAGCACAAGACCTTTTTAAAGTGTTGAAGAGCAAAGATGTCCATTTTAGGACTAAGGTGTGCCTGACCCAAGCCATGGCATTTTCAATATCCTCATATGCATGTGAAAGCTGGACAGTGAATAAGAAATACTGTAGAAGAATTGATGCATTTGAGTTATGGTGTTGGAGGAGAATACTGAAGGTACCATGGGCTGCCAAAAGAACAAAGAGATATGTTTGGAAGGAGTGCAGCCAGAGTTCTCCTTGGAGGCCAAAATGGCCAAACTTCGTCTCTCATACTTTGGACATATTGTCAGGAGGGACCAATTGCTGCAGAAGGACATCATGTTTGGTAAGGTGGAGGGTCAGAGAAAAAGAGTTAGACCCCAAATGAGAGGGATTGGCCAAGTGGGAGTACCAATGGACTCAAGAGTAGCAACTATAGTGAGGTTGGCCCAGGTTTGGGCAGTGTTTAGTTTTGCTGTGCATAAGGTCGCTATGATTCGGGACCGACTCGATAGCACCTAACAATAACAACAACAACAATAATGTTCTAGGTAGATTTATGTATTAACTCATTTATTCACGACAAAAACCCTATGAGGCATGCTCCACTCTCAATCATGGGTATGATAAAAGCAAAGTGATAACTTCTCAAGAAATTGCAAATGTAAAGCAGTAACCCTAGTATATGGAATCCCAGAATCTTGATATCAAATCTGTATTATTTGTCATTGGCAAAATGGCATATAACTTTTATATATTGCTGTAGCCCTCGGCTATTAACCAAAAGCTTCACAGTTTGAACAGACGAATCACTCTGGAAGAGAAAAGACCAGGAAATCTGCTTTTAATGATTAAAACAAAAAACTACTGGCATTGATTGAGATCCAAATGATGCTATCCTGAGGTTAGCAGCCAGATTCGTAACCACTATGCTACCAGTGGTGTTGGAGGAGAGAATACTGAAAGTGTCATGGACTGCCAAAAGAACCAACAGATCTGTTTTGGAAGAAGTGCAACCAGAGTGCTCCTTGGAGGCCAAGATGGCTAGACTTTGTCTCTCATACTTTGAACACATTGTCTGAAGAGAACAGTCACTGGAGAAGGATGTCATGCTGGGTAAGGTGGAGGGTCAGAGAAAAAGAGGAAGACGCCCAATGAGATGGATCAGCCAGGTGGCATCATTGATGGCGTCAAGTGTGGCGGTGGTAGTGAGGTTGGCCCAGGATCAGACATTGTTTTGTTTTGCTGTGCATGGGGTCGCTATGAGTCGGTTTCGACTCGATGGCACTTGACAACAACAACAACAATGCTACCAGAGCTCCTTATAGGGCAGAGTAGAGGTACTAAATAAGGTTTCCAAGGTTATAAACATTTATAGAAGCCAACTGTTATGTCTCCCCTAGTGTGACTGGTGGGTTCAAACCACTGAGTTTTTAGTAAGCAGCCTAGCATTTAACCGCTGAGTTATCAGGGCACCTTTCCGTGTCAAGATTATAGCCAAGGAAACCCTAAGGGATGCTTCTAGTCTGGCATCCAGGTTACTATAGATTGGAACTGATTCAAGAGCACATACAACAACACAGCACAGTAGTACAGTGGGTGGTAGGCATAGATATAGAAAACAGACCAACGTAGGTTCTGATCTTAGACATCCATGTCATTTACCATGAAGCAGTTTCTTAGCCTCCATTTCTTGATTTCCAAAATGAACACAGTATTAATGTCAGTAAGAGGTATCCATTCCAATGAAATAATTCAATAAATATGTTGTTGTTAAGTGCCGTGGAGTCAGTTCTGACTTACAACAACTCTGTATGGGGATTCTGAGGAGTGGCTGGTGGTTCAAATTGAACTTCTGATCCAGTGCTTATCATACAGTAACACACCAGGACTCCTCAATAAATATAATTAATGTCCCTATTATCATACAATGGCACTTAACAACAACAATAACAAAGTAAGAATCAATAAATGCTAATTTCAATTTCATTATCCTCTCCATATATTCTGCCTTCCAATATACAAATACCTACTATACATGAGCTACTAAGAATGATGCAACACTTCAGCTCTAATCTAGCAATAGAAATGAGACATTCCCTTCCCTATGGAAGACCTACACTAAGGCCTAGTTCAATTTAATCCAGGTATTTTTCCTACTCACGGTGACTAAATTTATATAGTGTTTTCTCTTTGCAGGTTTTACAGGGTACACGGAATTTCCGGTGTGGGAATTAGTAACAATTACACTCATAAATAGGCAATTAATAAGAGACATAAGCAAACCCAAACTTTAAGGGATATTTCTTAAAATTAAAATGTGTATTGGTTCTGGTGTAATGTTGTGGGCTAATGCACGGGACTCCAACATGGATTTGAACTACTAAGTCAGCAGTTCGAACTCACCAGTTGCTCCACGGAAACGCTATATAGGGCAGCTTTGAGTCAGAACTTACTCAAGGGCATTTAACAACAATGACAACATTGTTTTTAATTGCCATCAAGTTGGTTTTAAGTCATAGCAACCTGATATAGTCTTTCCGAGGAGTGGTTGCTGAGTTTCAAGCACCAACATTGTGGTTAGCAGTCCAGTGTTTAACCTACTGTATCACACCAAGACTTCCCTGGAGACAGTTAAAAGTTAGTGGTTTTGGTATTCTAGATTTGTCTAAAAGACAACAGATCCCCCCAAAAAATCTGTATAAAAAAAATAGCATGTGTATATCTGGCTATTTGCCTTGGAAACTTGTATTTCAATCATAAGAGTTGGAAGTTAATATTGTGATTATTTAACTAATTAGGTCCTAGTCTACCTTATTTCTAAGGAGCTCTGGTAGCGTAGTGGTTACGAATCGGGCTGCGAACCTTAAGGTCAGAGGTTCGAAACTACCAGCCTCTCCGCGGGAGAAAGATGAGCCTTTCTACTCCTGTAAAGATCTACACCCTCGGAAACCCTGTACAGGGTCGCTATGGGTCGGAACCGACTCGATGGCACTTAACAACAACAACTACCTTACTTCTAATAGAGGTATATGTGAGAGAGAGAGGGAGAAGGAGGCTGAAAGATAGAATGATTTTTACAGAAGGGTTTGGGAAGAAGGGAAACCTAGAGCTCCAAGAACAATTCAAATACTACGTTATTGTTAAGTACTTTCAAGTTGGTTCGGACACATAGGGACTGAGGTTTCCGAGGAAGCAAGTGGTGAACTTGCACCACTGATCCTCAAGTTCAAACCAACTTTTGAGTCCAGCACATTAACCCACAGGGCTACACAAGGATTCCTTCAAATATCAATGGTGGTTGTTGTCCAGTGCAGTCGAGTCGTTTCTGACTCATAGGGACCCTATGTAGGGTTTCCAAGGAGCAGCTGGTGGGTTTGAACTGCCAAAATTATGGTTCACAGTCCAGTGCTGATCCATAGTGTCACTCCAGAAGTCCTCAAATACCATTGTTGTTGTTAAGTGCCATCGAGTCGATTATGACCCACAGAGACCCTGTGTAGGGTTTCTGAAAAGCAGCTGGTGGGTTTGCACTGCTGACTCTGCAGAGCCAGTTTGCAGTCTGCAGCATAAATCCATAGCACCACAGCAGGACTCTCAAACACCACTGTTGTTGTTGCTAAGTGCAGTTCAGCCAGTACCGACCCATACTGACCCTGTATAGGGTTTCCAAGGAACAGCTAGTGAGCTTGGCCCACCAACATTTCAGTCCAAACTACTTTGCAATCCAGGGTATTAATCCACAGCACCACACCAGAACTCCTCAAATAACATAGGGGGTGGTTGTGGGGGAGGGTGTTATGTGCCCTAGAGTTATTTCCGACTCATAGTAACCTTGTATAGGGTTTCAAGGCTGTAAATCTCCTTCTCCCGCAGAACTGGTGGTAGTTTCGAACTGCTAACCTTGAGATTAGCAGCCCGACTCCTAACCAATATGCTACCAAAGTGCCTTTTCAAATACCATTGTTGTTAAGTACCGTGGAGTAGGTTCCGATTCATAGTGACCCTGCATAGGGTTTCCGAGGCTGTAAATCTTTAAGGGAGCAGAACACCTCATCGTTCTCCTGTGGAACCTCTGTGTTCATCTTCTGGATAGCTTCAGCTTTTGGGTCTATGTTTGAGTCTGTCTCTCTCTTAGTTCACGAGTATAAATTGTTGTTGTTATGTCCCATTGAGTCTACTCCCAATCATAGTGACCACGAAAAGGGTTTCCCTGGAGCAGTGGTGCTTTTGAACTGCCAACCTTGGGGTTCACAGTCCAGTGCTGATCTTACAGCAAATTGTTATTGCTGTTGTTAAGTGCCTTCCAGTTTATTCTAGAGTCTCTAATGACAATGCAAAAAATTTCTGAGTAAATTCCCACTATGTTATTGTTGTTAAGTGCCATCTAAAAGGTTTCCTACACATAGTGAGACTATTTTTTGGGGTGTCAAAGGAATAGCCGATAGGTTAGAATTGCTGACCTTGTGGCTCACAGCCCAATGCTGATTCTACAGGCCCACACCTGAAGTTCAAAGTCTCACACTAGGAATTTTAAATGACTGATAAGTCAGTCAGGTAGCAATTTAATATTTTTCTCTCATTTCATTTTTTACATCTGCTACTGAATTACTGAATCTGAATTATAATACTAAAAATAAAATTATAGCTATTGGGTTTTTTTTTTATTTTGTTTTGTTTTAATAGTTTTAAAAATGATTGAAACAGTGGCTGTAACAGAGGACTCACACATAGAAATTGTGAGCATGGCTCAGGACTGCGCATTGTTTTCTTTTGTTGTACATGGGTTGCGGTGAATTGGAACCGACTTGACACACACAACAACAAATATATGTACTAGGGGGTCCTGGTGTGGTGCTATAGGATAAACACCGGACCACAAGGTCAGTTTGAACCACAAGGCTGGCGATTCAAACCCACCAGTCATAGCAACCCTATATATGGTTTCTGAGGAGCGGTTAGTGGGTTTGAACTCCCAACCTTGCGGTTCAAGCCTACTTTGAGGTTGAGCGATTATCCTACAGTGTCACACCAGTACTCCAATACATATATATTATATTGTTGTTTCTGTTAAGTGCCATTGAGTTGGTTCCAACTCATAGTGACTTTGTATATGGTTCCTGAGGAGCAGTTGGTGAGTTTGAACTGCCTATCTTGAGGTTTGCACTGAGGCAGACAAGCCTGCCGAAATAGGCACTGGCTCCCAAGTCCCCCAGGCTCATAGCTCATCCTGGAGTAACATTCACATTCTAGGAAATAATGTGAACAGACCACCTCACCCTCATGTGATTGATTACCCAGGCTAATCTCCTGTTCCAGACCCACCTCCAGGAGGGAACAGAGCCCTGAGCTAATGTTCACCTGCTTCTGCTTCTCTAAAGGCTTGCTTGTATGCTCATACATCCTTCCTGCCGCATGTTGGAACCAACCAATCCCAGGTAGCCCCGTGAAACTGTTGGCCCCCGCTAACCAATCCCAAATGAAATGATGTATACACCCCTATTCCCTATAAAATATCCTCACACAGTGAAGATGGGGCTCAGCCTATGGATACGAGTCCGCTGAGCCCTTCCTTTGTTGCAACCCTCCTTGCATTGGCAACTCTTTCAGAGGGACTCCGGTAACAACACAGTGCCATTACAGAACTCCATATGTTCATGATCATTAGCCATTAGAGAGATGGAAATGAAAACAATGAGATATTATCTCACACCAGCATTAACAGCGACATTCTTATGTTTGTAGGCTACCTACCAGAATGTCTTCCTTGGTGAGCCTCCATAGGGTTTTCAATGGTTGTTTTTTTGTTTTGTTTTGTTTTTAATTAAATGTTTTTATTTTGAATTGAGTGAAAGTTTACAGGGCACATCATCAGCTTCACATTCAACCATTCATATATAGCTTGTTTCATTACATTGATTATTATCAGTTGACAGTGTTTCTCTCTATCCTCTTTAGCTTTTTTTTGGATGGGGGGGTGGGTTCTTTATTATACTTTTCTTCATAGTACTTTATAAATAATCTTTAAAAAAAAAAAGTTTTTATTTTACATAGGAGAACATCAGCCTTACATTCATCCTATCGTATATCGCTTCACTGCCATGATTATAGTCCCCACCATGCATTATCAAACAACCAAAGGGTACACCCTGAAAGCCTGCCCCCCAGTAATCAGGACACAACCCTTCTCCCTCTTGGGGTCCAGAGTCCCCAGCTGCTCTATCTCTCCACGTCATCATTTCTGCCTCCATCTCTAGTATCACTGCTTCTCTGGGTGGGGTCCTATACGCCGCTCTTGTCCCTTGATGGCTCCAGGGACCTCTATTTCTGGACTGCCAAATCAACCACTCGCCTCCTTTTGTTACAAAACATCTACCTTTACATTTCCGACCCTCACAGTCACTCCTGATACCAATTACTCACTATTGTACCAAAAGAGTATTATCCTCATCTCCTTTCATCAGTGCCATTTGGATACTACTCTTTGGAGATTCTACCTTTCCCCATGCCCTCTGGATCTAGGCTCCCTCTTGAAAGCATGCAAGCCAGTCACTTCTTGCCTTTGTAGCCCCCTCCTCCCCAACCCCTTTTGGGTAGTAGCCAGTGTTTAAGTTGCCCATCACTGTCTACCCTGTGTACCAAGGCGGTGGGAATGATCCTCACTGTAAAGATTTGTTCCCTCTTTTGAGCTACTGCATTCATAGTTATAGGTCAAGTTCATCAAATTGTATCAGATTACTCTTTTTTTTCCTCTTCTTTCTTCTTCTAGTTGAGCTCTGATTATCCAGACATTGAAGCCAGGTCAAGTGGGTATTATCTACAAGCGTGGGTGTTCTTATGCATATGCCCTCTCTTCTGATCATCTGGACACTTCACTCTCCACTCTAGTCCTCTGTGGCTATGTCACTGACTCTGGGCCCAAGAGTCCCCAGGTCTTGCCACACACTGCTAGCCAAACAGGTCTCCAACTGGGTTCACAGGAGTCTATTGAATGTTGTAGGGCTTAGCTTGCAGCTTCATTGCTGTTTTTCCCTCACTTCCCCTTATGGGTGACCATCATGGTCACCAATCAGAGCGTGTATTCCCATTGAGTCTTGTAGTAATCAGTCAGACTGCCTATATTGTTTTTTTTGTTTTGTTTTTTTTTTTGCCTATATTGTTTTGTATTTTTTCTGTAGGACTTCTTTTCAAGAAGTATCATCTGTTCTTCTAGCTGCTCCAGGCTGGTCTGCTTGTCCTTTCAAGTGGAAATTTCCCACTTCAGGAGATTCTGAATGTGGTTCAGGATTCCACCTATGGTCTTATGTAATGCAGAGGCTCCACAGGAAGCCTCTTTCACTGGCTGTGCCCATTTTTAAATTGGGTTATTTGTCTTTTGCTTGTAGAGGTGTTGTAGTTTCCAACATATTTTAGATATTAGTCCCTTATTCAATGCACCATTGCAGAAGACTTTTTCCCATTCTGTGGGTTCCCTTTTTACTCTTCTGGTGAAGACTTTTGATGCACATAGTTTTTAATTTTTAGTATCTTCCAATTATCTAACTTGTCTACTTTTCTTTGTATAATTTTCAAAATGTTTGGTAGTCTTTGTATGCCCTGACATTTGTCCCTATTTTTTCACTGGTAGCCTTCATAATTCTGGGATTCACATTTAGGTCTTTGATCTATGCTGAGTTGGTTTCAATCTTTTGCATATCACTTTCCAGTTCTGCCAGCACCATCGGTTGACGCAAAAATCACCTCCCCAGGCGACATATTCAGGCATTTTGTCGAAAATCAGTTGGCTGTAAGTGGATGGGTTAATTTCTGGATTCTTGATTCCATTCCATTGATCAATGTATCTTTCATCATACCAGTGCCAAGCAATTGAGGCCACTGTAGTGGTGTAATACATTTTGAAATCGGGGAGTGAGAGGTTTCCAACCTTATACTTCTTCTCAAGCAGTGCTTTCCTTATCCTAAGTCTCTTTCTATTCTATATAAAATTTAAATTGTTTTTTACATCTCTTTGAAGAATGTCATTGGAATCTGGATTGGGATTGCATTATATGTGTAAATTGCTTTGGGCAGTATTGACATTTTCACAATGTTAAGTCTTCTTATCCAGGAGCATGGTACATCCTTCCTCTTTTGCAAGTCTCTTTTGGTTTTTTGTAGTAGTGTTTTGTAGGTTTCTTTGTATAGGTCCTTTGTTTCTCTGGTTATATTTATTCCTTGACATTTCATCCTTTGGGTGGCTATTGTAAATGACATTGCTTCCCTAATGTCCTTTTCAATGCAGTTGTTATTGGTAAAGAGGAATCCAACTGATTTTTGTATGTTGATGCTGTACCCCGCCACTTTGCTGAATCTTCCAATGAGGTCTAGTAGCTTTTTTACTGAGTCTTTGGAGTTTTCTATGTATAGGATCATATCATCTGCAAATAAAGAGAGTTTTACTTCCTCTTTGCCAATTTAGATGTCTTTAATTTCTCTGTTGTGCCATATAGCTCTTGCCAAGACTTCCATCACAATACTGAATAGGAGTAGTGACAAAGGGCATCTTTGTCTGGTCCCTGTTCAAGTAGGGAAGGCTTTCAGTGTCTCTCCATTGCCAGTAATGTAGGCTGTTGGTTTTGTATGTTGTTGTTGTTAAGTGCCATTGAGTCAATTCTGACCCATAGCGACCCTGTATAGGGTTTCCAAGGAGCAGCTGGTAAGCTTGAACCACCGACCTTGCTGTTCAAACAACTTTGCAGTCTGACGCATTAACCCACAGTACTACACCAGGAATCCTGTATATATGCTCTTAATTATGTTGAGGAATTTCCCTTCAATTCCTACTTTGTCAAGTGTTTATATCAGGAATAGATGATGGACTTTGTCAAATGTATTTTCTGCATCAATCAACATGATCCTTTTTATATTTATAAGGTGGATTACACTGATTGCTTTTCTAATGTTGAACCATCCTTGCATCCCTGATATGAATTGACTTGAATTTCATCTTCAGTTCCCCCAGCTTGAGAAATGCTGAGCGTGTTCTTCCTTTTTGGTTTTCTGATTCCAGATCTTTGCACATCTTGTTGTAATATTTGGCTTTATCTTCTCGAGCTGATCTTTGAAATTTTCTGTTCAGCTCTTGGACCTCTTCATTTCTTCCAATACTAAAGTCCAAAGACCACAACTCTTCTGGTCTTTGGACTTTAGTATTTAATGTATCAAATCTGTTCTTCAGATAATCTCTAAATTCAGGTGGATATATTCAAGGTCATATTTTGGCTCTTGTGGACTTGTTTTCATTTTCTTCAGCTTCAGTTTGAATGTGCATATGAGTAATTGATGATCTGTTCCATACTCTGCCCCTGGCCTCGTTTTGACGGATGATATGGAGCTTTTCCAGAGTCTCTCTCCACAGATGTAGTCAATTTGATGTCTACGTAATCCATCTGGTAAGGTCCATGTGTACATTCCTCTCTTATGCTGTCTAAAGAAGGTATTTGAAATGAACAAATCACTGGTTTTGCAGAACTCTATCATGCATTCTCCAGCATCCTTTCTATAACCAAGACCATATTTTCCAACTACTGATCCTTCCTCTTTGCTCCCAACCTCTGCATTCCAATCACCAGTAATGATCAATACATTTTGATTGCATTTTTTAAATCAATTTCAGATTGAAGAAGTTGGTAGAATTCTTCTATTTCATCCTCACTGTCTTTAGTGTTTGGTGCATAAATCTGAATAATAGTGGTATGAACTGGGCTTCCCTGCTGTTGTTACTGTTGTTATATGCCTTGGAGTCTGTTCCGACTCATAGTGAACCTATACAGGGTTTCTGAGGCTGTAAATCTTTACAGAAGCAGAAAGCCTCATCTTTCTCCTGCGGAACAGCTTGTAGCTTCGAACAGCTGACCTTGCGGTTCGCAGCCCGATTCGTAACCACTGTGCTACCACATCTCCTTGGGCTTCCCAGTAGGCGCATGGATATTGTCCTGTCATAGACAGCATTGTACCTCATGACTGATCTGGATATGTTCTTTTTGACAGTGAATGCAACACCATTCCTCTTCAATTTGTCATTTCTGGCATAGTAAACCATGTGGTCATCGGATTCAAAATGGCCAATACCAGTCCATTTTAGCTCACTAATGCCCTAAGATATCGATATTTATGCGTTCCATTTCATTTTTGACAGCTTCCAATTTTCCCAGATTCATACTTCGTACATTCCATGTTCCGATTTTCAATGGATGTTTACAGCTCTTTCTCTTCACTTTTAGTTGTGCCCCATCAGCAAGTGACGATCTCCCGGGCTTTACTCCCAAGGGATTTACTCCATTCACATCATCATGGTCAGCTCTACTTTGAGGAGGCAGCTCTTCCCCAGTCACATTTTGCGTGCCTTCCAACCTGAGGGGCTCATTTTACATTACAGCACTGAATCTGATAGTGTTTCTCTGCTATTCATGAGGTTTTCAGTGACTAAATATTCGCAAGTAGTCTGTCACTCCTTCATCCTAGTTTGTCTTCGTCTGGAAGCTCATCTGAAACCTGTCCACGATGGGTGACCCTGTTGGTATTTAAAATACCAGTGGTATAGCTTTCAGAATCACAGCAACTCACAAGCAACCACAGTAGGACAAACTGACAGATGAGTAGTATCAAGTTAAGCCCATTGTAACTTGCCTTAACTGAATATATTTAGCTGAAGAATGACTATCAGCTGAGATGTACCGCTTTAAAGGAAAGGAGCATTGCAAGATGCCCGAATAAGGAACATAGTTGTATACTTTCTCATTATTAAGTTAATATTTTTATTTTATATGAATATTATACATGGAAATAAAGCACTACAAATATGAAATTCTTACAGTGGAAAAATAAAATTTAGAAAATGATCAATTATTAAGAGAATAACTTATTAAATCTCACTTTTACCAAAAGCACAATTTAACTAGAATTGTTATTAAATAAAAAATTAAGATTAAGAGTCCCAATATAAATTTTCAAAAACCCAATACAGGGTCTCTGTGAGTCTGAAATGACTAGAGGGCACTGAACAACAATAGGAGTTTGGAGTCCTGGTGTGGCACCATAAAATAGACACTGAACTATTAACTGCAAGGTCGCCGATTCAAATCCAACCTTTAGAAACCCTTTATGAGTTGGAATGAGCAGAGGGCACTTAACAACAACAGTATCACAGTTTGACAACATCATTTGTTCTTCTAACAAATTTCCTTCAACTCACACATAATATGGCTTGCACTGATGTAGCAATCAGAGTAATTTCAATAAGAAAATATAAAAACTACATCATGCAGTTGAACTGCAAAAACATCATGAAGCATAGTTCAAAGTATGGATTTACAATACTTTCCTACAAGTTTGCTGCCTGAAAACCTCAGTGTGAAAAATTTTCTTTAAGAAATGAAGCCTTCTAAAAGAAAAGAAAGCAAGCTTAATACTTGAAAGATATGGCTAAGGGACAGCAAGGATAGCAAAGAAAGAAGGGGTGGTTTCAAACCCTCTAAATAATGATTTGTAATCAGAAAATTTCTGTAGCCTGACCAGGGAACCAACAGCAGTGGACATTCAACCTTCCTATTGAGATGGTAGTCCTTTCACCCCCTGTCTCATCTGCAACTGTGATTCTGCCTACAGCAAAGAGTATGTGTGGATTTTTAAATCAAAGACTAAAAAACAAATAGCAATCTCCTACTCCAGTTGACATTTTTAGCTCAAGGCCAGGATTGGAAAGTACATATGCAAGTTGAAGCTTTTATAAAGCTGTGCTGGATACAGCATAGTTGCAATACTTTACTCTCATCAGGAAGAATACTTTTGAAAGCTCATTTATTTTCCTTACAATAAAATATCCACAAAACATCTGCACTGCAAACCATGAATAATTTTAATGGGTCAAGTCAAGTCTTTGCTTAGTTGAAATTAGGCGCTATTGAATTGTCCTCCACTGCAGATTTTTTTTGTAAATGGCTGGAATGACATTCTTCTCAATAAAAAAGCTTGTCAGACCTTCAAATGCTGATAAATCCTTTATGACAATTCTATACTAAAGACTTCACTTGTCAAAGATATCTAAATGCATTCTTATTTCTCCTTGAAATTAGAATGACAGTGGTAAAAGGGTAGCTCTTCCAAGGAAGCTACTTCATATTACAAAATATTGTTGTTGTTAAGTGGCCTTACAGTAGGTTCTGACTCATAGGGACCTGGATATGGTTTCCAAGGAGGGGGTGGTGTGTTTTAACTGCAGAAGGGCTTACAAATAAAATAAATACATTGTGGAAAAATAAGGGTTATGGAAAATGCAAATTTGTTGACAAAAACTAAAAAGAAAAAAGATCCAAGTTTAAGAGATCTGAAATTACAAGCTCGTATAATGTACAATTTTGAGCATATGTTTATATGTGTGCATGCATGTGTGGTTAGTTTTGAACAATAATTGAGTAAATACTTTAGGCAAAGGATGTACACATTTTACAGTTTTTGCAAATTGTACAACACCTAGTGAGCTGATTTCCTGTGTGCTCTGTGTGTGCTATATGTGTGTGCAAGTTATTTATGGGTTAGATACAGGCCAAAAATACAGTATTGTTTTAAAAATCCCAACAATAAAAAATGTAAAATAAAAATGCAAGTCCTTAGCTGCCCTGTTGATTTCAACTCACAGTGACCCTTATGGACAGACAGTCCCACAGAGTGCCAACAATGTGAATCTTTATAAAAGCAGACTGCCTTATCTTTCTAGTGTGGCTGTGACCCACTGACCTTTCCTTTAGAGTGCTTAGCCACCACACCACAAGAGATCCTTGATAAAATATGTACACAACTTAGATTTTATACCATCAAAGTTCTGATAAACCACACATGATAAATGAGCACTGTTCACCACCAAACAACTAGTCAGTGTTGAATTAGCATTCACAAATGCTTTTATTTAGGCAAGCAATTAATAGGCACTTTACTAACATGTCCTTACTTTTGGTATACCATGTATGTTCTTGAAATGATCCAATGAATTGGAAAACAATTTTCATAGAAACCTTTCATATATACTATCATAAAGTAACGATTACATGCAGGAACAAAGCATCGTCATAAAACTATAATGCTGAATTGAAAGGACATTAGCAATCTTGAGTGGTAGTGGCAAAATGCTTTTTGGTGGTGGCAAAAATATTTTTGGTGGTGGCAAAATGCTCAGTGAAATCGATTGCTGAACTCAATACTCAGTAATCAAGGGAATTATTAAGACCATAAGATCTGCCATAGTTATTCTTGCCTTTGGATAAAATTTTGCCAGAGAAAAAAATATTACATGAAGTCTACAGGTATGTATGTATACAAAGCAATACATCTTTGCACAAACTGAATGCAGATTGTTGATTGTTATGAGATCAGTATTAGTGCTGAGGTCATAATACTGGAGTTACTACAGTCCATTCCACGTTATACTTACATGCATGAGCAACAGGGTTATAGGTCAGGTAAAAGATGCTTGGAAAGATATAGTAAGCCTATGGTTGCATTCTGCTTATTAACTGAATGTGGACACTAATAAAATTATTATAGCTCCACAAAAAAGGGATTGGCAAGGCAAAC
The DNA here is from genome assembly GCF_000296735.1 of Chrysochloris asiatica. Taxonomy (NCBI): domain Eukaryota; kingdom Metazoa; phylum Chordata; class Mammalia; order Afrosoricida; family Chrysochloridae; genus Chrysochloris; species Chrysochloris asiatica. Next base: position 5,446,417 of record NW_006408698.1, on the reverse strand, counting down.
AAAAGCAACTATTTGTTTTTGTTAAGTGCCATCGAGTCAGTTCCTACCTATAGCAACACTGTACAGAGTAAGAAAGGAGTGGCTGGTGAGTTTGAACTTCCAACTCTGCAGTGAGTGGCCAGCTCCCAACCTTATTTACCCCCAGAGAAGACACTGCTTTCTGGGATTTTGGAGCCATGTGGTTGGGAGCCAGGCCAGTGTGAGGTGGGGTCCAGATGTGCTAATCTGGAATACAGCTATGATGCCTGCATTCAACTGGGCTTGTTTCCAGACCAACAAAACCTGCAGAGCCACCAGACCAGCATTTACCCGTTCATGCTGCCCCCAGCTTCCCTGTGCACCTTACAAACACTGAAATCAGCTCCATCAAGGACCTCCATGAACAACTGCTGTACTGAGTGTCCTGAACATAGGTAATATTGTGACCAATATGAACTCAATCTAGGGCCAGGAAGTCTGCTGTCGCATCCTTTCCAAAACCATCTTGGAAACTCCTCGAATTTCAGGAGCCACCTAGAGATATTTCACCTCTGGAAACAAAACTGTACTACCTTTTTTATTACAAGTAACACAACCCCACAATGCCACAGAAACAACATACAATTATAGCTCACAAGAAAAAAAAAAAAAAAAAAAGAGAACATAGCTCAAACAAATGGCCAAGATGCAGAGCCAGAAAATGTCAATTAGGTATCTTCAAAAGACCAATACAAAGACTGAGGAAAGCAATAAAAACTTTACATGAATTCAGAAAATAACTACAAGAACAAATGGACAAAATAAATGCAAAATTTGAAACAATACAAAACCTACCATTAAAATCCAGAAGATTAATACTAATATGTCAAATATAGACAATACATTGAAAGGGCAAATGAGTAGATGTGAAGCAATGGAAGACTGAATTAGTGAAAATTCTCTGAATACCATCATGCTAGAAACATAATCAATGAAAACTGCTGAAGAAAGACAGAGTTATGAGGGAAACCAAGCAGTGGGACCCTTACGGGTGATAGAAATTCCAGAACAGGAAGAGTCAAGTACAGAGAAAATTGTTGAAGAGTTGTTGGAAGAAAACTTCCCTAACATCATGAAAGATGAGAAGATAAACATACAATAATCTTACCAAACCCCAAAGAGGATAGATCCCAAAAGAAAATAACCAAGACATATTATAAGCAAACTTTCCAAAATTAGAGACAAGGAAAGAATACTGAGAGCAGCTCAGGAAAAAAAAAAAAAAAAAAGTTACCTACCAAGGAGAACAAATAAGACTAAGCTCTGATTTCTCAGTAGAAACTATGTAGGGAAGAAGGCAATATGATTACATATACAAAACTCTGAAAGAAATAAATTGCCAACGAAGAATCATATAATTAGGAAAGCTGTCCCACACATAAGACAGCGAAATTAGGACATTTCCTGATAAACAAAAATTAAAGGAATTTATAAGCCCCACACAACTTTACAAAAAACACTAACCGGTGTTCTTTGGACTGAGATCCAGTAACAGCAGACAACAATGTGAGATTATCATGCATGACAACATCACCTAGATCTCAATCCAGATATATAAATATTTAAATTAAAGCAAACCTACAATACTGAAAATAGGTAATCAGAGAGACTAAAGAGTAACTGGTGAGTTTGAACCACTGACCTTGTGGTCCAGTGCTTTATCCCACAGTACCATGGTAATGTCTGGTATATTAAAAGCTCATGAGCAGCTATCTAAGGTCCACCAATTGGTCTTTCCAAGTGCAGAAGAAAGAAGAGTGTTGAAAATTTAAGATGCTTGTAATCAATTAGTCCAAGGGAAAAACAGAACATGTGAATATTAGTCTTAAAGACTATGAGACCAGATGATCTAGATGGTATCCAGCTACCACTAACAACTGCTCTGAAATAGATCACATTAAAAGGACACAGTGGCAGAAGGTTGTTGCACACGGAGGAGACTGCATTTATTGAAATACAATAAAGTTTATGATTTGTTAAATGTAAAACTAAGGCTCTTATCTGCAAAGATTCACTCAATTCACAATAGTTATATATATAAAAAAAGTGACCATAGGAAACTCCAATAATTGACATTCAAATCTGAGCCATGCTGATAATGGTTACAAAGAAAAAAACAACAATAAAACAAAACTGGGTATCATATGTTGTTGTTAATTGCCGTTGAGGCACTACTGACCCACAGCGACCCTGTAGAGGGTTTTCAAGGAGCAGCTGGTGAGTTTGAACCACTAACCTTGCAGTTCAAACGACTTTGAGTCTGACACATTAGCCCACAGTGCCACACCAGGACTCTCCTAATACAAATTTTCTAGTAGCTTGAACTTGCCAAACAATATAAAACATGTTTTGACATTTAAAAACAAGAAGTATTCAAGCACAATTAATGTCCGTTTAGATAATGTAGTGAAAGACACCTAGCAGAGTATTCTGCACTTAGGCATTGCTAACTAAATGTCAGCTGAACCTCAAGCTGAATCTGAATGAAAAACATGGCCTCCTAAATTCTACTCTGGTTTGGTGCTATAATATGAGCGCAGGACTGCAAGATCAGTTTAAACCACAAGATTGGTGTTTCAAATTCATGAGTTGCTCCTCAGAAACCCTATACTGGGTCAGTCTGAACTGACTCAACAGCACTTAACAACAAGAAGTCTTACTCTTAAAATTAAACATCAAAATTATTCACTAATGGGATCACAAAATCTGGTTTCAAAGTATGTCAAAGAGTTATATTTTAAAACAAAATCCTAATTGTACTAATATATGGCTTAAGATATTTTAGTAAATACCGTAAGTTTGCTTTAGGATAGTAGAAAATGCTTGGTGTTTAGAGTCAGACATAGCCTACTTTAAATTATTTCTCCACCATTTATAGTGTGAATATAGTCGAGTTATTTAGCTTTTGTGATTTTCAGTTTCCCAAACTATGAATCAGAGAAATTAATTCTAACTTCATAATGTTTTATGATGATTTAATGAAATAATACACAGAAAACACTCACCATAGCTTGTTTGGAACATTATAGAAAAATACAAAGATATATATCTATTCTTTTTGTTCTCCTATGATTTACAGGATTATTGGTGTAGCTCTGAAGGAAAAGCAGTGGACTGCTAACTACAAGTTTGGGGATTCAAACTGACCAGCTGCTCCTAGGAAACCCTATATGTGGTTGCTAAGAAGAGGACTGACTTGATGGCAGTTGACAATAAAAACAAACTAATTTACATGATCAAAACATAAAGGGCCCTTCAAGCAAAGACTTTCATCTGACTCTCTTTGTTCTCATGCCATTTTTGTAAACTTTCTCCATGTTTCTGTATTCCATACTGACACATTAGTATCTCCCTGCCTTGGTTCACTTTTCTTACGCATGAAATGTCTTTCTGGTTCCTTTGCCAAGTAAACTCTCTATGAAGTTTTCACTTCTTCTTTAGAAATAGTGAAAAGAAATTGGTGGTGCAACGGGCTAAGCACTGGGATGGTAACCTCAAGGTTAATGTTTCAAACCCACCAGCAACTCTACTAGAAAAAAGGAAGCTGTTTCCTCCCAGAAGGTCTTGTTGTTGTTGTTGTTGTTAAGTGCCATCGAGTCGGTTCCGACCCATAGCGACCCTGTACAGGGTTTCCGAGGGTGTAAATCTTTACGGGAGTAGAAAGCCTCATCTTTCTCCCATGGAGCGGCTGGTAGTTTCGAACTGCTGACCTTAAGGTTCGCAGCCCAATTCGTAACCACTACGCTACCAGAGCTCCTTCCCAGAAGATCTACAGCCCTGGAAATCCTATGGAGCAGTTCTACCCTGTCTTACAAGGTATCTATGAGTTGGAGTTGACTTGATGCCAGTTTTGTTTTTTCCTCCCTAGATAACGTCACTCCATTTGCAATGTTCCCATAGTACTTCCTATTCTTTTATGATTTTTTTGTTTACTCCATTCTAATAGTTTCTGTAGTTACTTCTCCCAAGAGAATTTAGTTCTCAAAAAACAGAGCGAGACTTTAAAACAATTGTTCATAGCATCTGCCATACAATAACATAAAAGCAGAAAACATTGCTATCAAGTTGATTCTAAGTCATAGCCACCTTAGGGATTCCAAAGCTGAAATTTTTAAGGGAGCAGACTGACACAATTTTCTTCCCAGGATCTGCTGGTAGGTTCAAACCCTTCACTTTCTGGTTAACAGTCAAGTATTTAACCATTGTGTTATCAGGGCTCATTTGTCATACAATGTTGTTGTTGTTAAGTACTTTTGAGTCAGTTCAAACTCACAGTGATCCTATATAAAGTTCCCAAGGAGCAGCAGTGCATTTAAACTGCCTACCTTGTACTACCAGCTGCTCCGTGGGAGAAAGATGAGGCTTTCTACTCCCATAAAGATTTACACCCTTGGACACCCTGTACAGGGTCGCTATGGGTCGGAACCGACTCAACGGCACTTAACAACAACAACAACAAACCTTGTGCTTAGTAGTACAGTGCTTATTCTATAGCACCATATGAATGTTGTTGATGTTGTTAAGTACCATGGAGTCAGTTCCGATTCATAGTGACCCTGCACATGTGACTAATAAATGTTTTGTGAACTGAGATACCACTTTTTTTATTTGTCAAACTAACAAAGATTTTGTTTTAAGAGGAGTCTACCTTGTTTCTTTGAGAGTATAGTTACACTAACTTTTACACAATGCTAATAGGAAAAAATGTCATACTTTTCTGGAAAAAAAAATGAGGCTTAAAAACCTTTTCGATAGCAACACTAGTTGTGACAAAGTGTAAGAAAAAGTCTGAAAAAGAAACCAGAATTTTTGGCTAAATAAATTGATAACTCTTAATTACACTGTGTTTGTTTGTTTGTTTTTGAAATTATATAACCTAGATGACTAACAATTGTTGTTTTTGTTCCTTAGTGTCATTGAGTCGGTTCTCACTCATAGTAATCCTGTGTAGGGTTTCCGACCACAAACCTTCTGGATCAAACCGACTTTGCAGTCCAGTGCATTATCCTGCAGTGCCACACCAGGACTCTAGATGTCCAGTAATAGGGGATGATTAAGAAAACCTATATATAGTGATTGTTGTTGTTGCTGTGAAGTGTCATTGACTTGGTTCCTACTCAAAGTGACACTGCATTCAAGGCTTTAAAATTTAGCTGGAGCAAAAAGCCTCACCTTTCTCTTGTGGAGAGGCTAGCAGACTTGAACAGCAAACCTTGGGACTCACAGTTCAATGTTTATCCTATGGGGCTCTCACACTCCCAATATAAAGATTTGAATGATTATTATATAATATAATATGGGTTAAAAGCAGCTATGGTAGTGTAGTAGTTACGAGTCGGGCTGCTAACTTCACAGTCAGCAGTTTGAAACTACCAGCAGTTCCATGAGAGAAAGTGAGGCTTTCTGTTCCCGTAAAGATTTACACCCTCGGAAACCCTATATAGGGTCACCATGAGTTGAAACTGACTCCACGGCACACCACTACCAATATGGGTTAACGTGGTGGGCAGCAACATTGGTTTGAACTGTAAGGTCAATGGTTCGTGCTCACCATTCGCTCCTCGGAAATCCTATATAGGATCACTATGGGTCGGAACAGACTCAATGGCACTTAACAACAACATCATCAATGATATGAAGTTTGAAGTCTTGGTGTGGCACTTTAATAAAAGGACTGGGCTGCTTACCCCAAGGCTGGTGATTCAAAACCACCAGCTGTTCCTTAGAAACTCTATACAGGGTCACTATGAGTCAGAACTGACTTGAGGGAACTTAGCATCAACAATAATTACTAGTCATCTAGGTTATGAGTTGAAACTGACTCAAAGGAACTTAACAACAACAATGTGACATTTGTTGTTGTAGTTAAGTGCCATTGAGTCAGTTCTGACATATAGTGACCCTGCATAGGGTTTCCAAGGAGGAGCTGGTAAGCTTGAACTGCCAACTTTTCAGTTCACACGACTATGCAGTTTGGTGCATGACCCCACAGCACCACACCAGGACTCTATATAAAGCATAGGGGTCCGTTTTCAGTGACACAGCTGGGATACTCATAAGTATGGAAGAAGAAAAGCCTAGCGATTTATTTGAGAAATGTCTCAGTTAACAAAAATCCTATGAAGCGCAGGTCTACTCACAAGCTTTGGGTCACCATGAGTCAGAATTGACTCAACAGCAACAGGTTTAATGTGAATCTTCTACAGACTAACTAATAACAGAAAAAATATGTGTGACTCATTTCAAGTGAGAAACATCCCATGGAGGTTTGTTGGGAGTCCTGGCGTGGCACTGCAGGGTAAGCACTGGAATGCTAACTGCAAGTTTGGCAGTTCAAGCCTACCAGCCACTGCTTATAAACCCTATACAGGGTCACTATGAGTTGAAACTGACTTGATAGCACTTAACGACAACAAGAGTCTCTATGAGTTGGAATTGACTCTACAGCACTTAACAACACAAACAACAAAGGAAGTTTCTATATGGTATAATGTTAATTGTGTAATCTATTTTCCATCAGTAACCTCTTTCCCAAATGAAAACAAATTTCCCTCATGCTGACTGGTACTCCCATATCACTCACTGATTTGTATATTTTAGGACATGAACTTTTTTTTTTTTAACATATAGGGAAACTCCCTAAAGCTATGCTTATCTAAAGAATCACTGGATAGGTCGTCAGTTTGAAATAAAATGACCTGTCCGAAAGTCACAAACATTACTTTAAATATATCTTCTTTAAAATCCAAATACGGAGTCCTGGTAGTGTAGTAGTAGATTATGAGTTTAATCAGCAGTTTGAAACTACCAGTTGCTCCATTGGAGAAAGGTGAGTCTTTCTGCTCTCATAACGAATTACCGCCTAAAAGACCAACAGGTCTTTGTTGGAAGAAATGCAGCCACAGTGCTCCTTGAAGGCCAGGATGGCCAAACTTCGTCTCTCATACTTTGGACATATTGTCTGGAGGGACCAGTCACTGGAGAAGGATATCATGTTTGATAACGTGGAGGATCAGAGAAAAAGAGAAAGATCCCCAGTAAGACGGATTGGCAAAGTGGAAGCATCAATGGGCTCAAGCTTAGCAACAATTGTGAGGCTGGCCCAGGATCGGGCAGTGTTTCGTTCTGTTGCGCATAGGATTGCTATGAGTTCATACCGACTCGATGGCACCTAACAACAACAACAACAAAAACCCGATAAAGGGTCGCTCTGAGTCTGAACCGACTGCATGTCAAACCACAACACAAAACAAGTAAGTTATCTGTACTGGTTTTCAGAATTCTGAAATACATCTAAAGATGTTCCTGAAGAGTCCTTCTACCCTACTCATCTCCAAAGGAAAAAATAGTATTCAAATTAACAATGAGTCAAAAGTTTAGAGACTTTTCTGGTATTTTAGCAAAGACATAAAATCTAGTGAAAGTTTCTTTGAATTTTCAAAATGCTGTATGACCGTTTAAAAAATGAGGGAAAGGAAATTGAAAATGGTCACTAATAAAAGTACTAAAATATAAGTGTATGAGTACACACACACACAGTCTGTTAATCCTCATAAGAATCCTATGAAATTTATCCTTTCATTACATAAATTTTATATATGAGAAACTAGAGGCAAAGTGAGATTAAATATTTTTGTCAAAATCAGGCAACTAATATCTGCCAGCTCCAGTGTTTGAACCTAGGCACTCTTATCAAGTCTTTTAAGAAAACCTATCTACTGACCCTCAAGAATAAGGAAAGTACCTAAACTTATTCAGACTGAAGTAGAAAATTCGAACAAACCCATAACAAAAGAAGAAATTGATCAGGTCATCAAGAAACTCCCAACAAACAACAGCCCAGGACCAGATGGCTCCACGGGTGAGTTGTACCAAACAATCAGAGAAGAACTATCACCAATTCTACTCAAATTATTCTAGAATATAGAAGAGGATGGAAAACTCCCTAATACTTCTTATGAAGTAAGCATAACTCTCATACCAAAACCAGGGAAGGACATCACTAAGAAAGAAAATTATAGACCAATAATCCCTCATGAACATAGACGCAAAAATGCTCAACAAAATCCTAGCCAACAGAATCCAACAGCACATCAAATAAATGATATATCATGACCAAGTGGGTTTCATAAAAGGGATGCAAGGATGGTTCAACATCAGGAAAACAATCAGCGTAATCCATCATATAAATAAGAAAAAGGAAAAAAAAACCACATGATCATATCAATTGATGCAGAAAAGGCATTTGACAAAATCCAACATCCATTCTTGATAAAAACACTTAACAAAGTAGGAATTGAAGGGAAATTCCTCAACATAATCAAGAGCATAAATACAAACCAAGAGCCTACATCACGCTCAATGGAGAGAAACTGAAAGCCTTCCCCCTGCGAACAGGAACCATACAAGGATGCCCTTTATCACCACTCCTATTCAATATTGTGCTGGAAGTTTTAGCCAGAGCTATACGGCATGATAAAGAAATTAAAGGCATGCAAATTGGCAAAGAGGAAGTAAAACTCTCCTTATTTGCAGACGATATGATCCTATACATAGAAAACCCCAAAGACTCAGTAAAAAAAAACTATTAGACCTCATCAAAAGATTCAGCAAAGTGGCAAGGTATAAGATCAACATACAAAAATCAATTGGATTTCTCTATAGCAACAGCAATAGCAATGAAAAGGACATTATGAAAGCAATACCATTTACAATAGCCACACAAAGAATGAAATATTTAGGAATAAACATAACCAGAGAAACAAAGGACTTATACAAAGAAAATTACAAAGCACTACTAAAAGAAACCAAAAGAGACCTACAGAAGTGCAAGAACATACCATGTTCCTGGATAGGAAGACTAAACATCTTAAAAATGTCAATACTGCCCAGAGCAATTTACTCATACAATGCAATCCCAATCCAGATTCCAACAACATTCTTCAAAGAGATCGAAAGGATAAATTCTAATCTTATATGGAAAGTAAAGTGACCTAGGATAAGCAAAGCACTGCTTAAAAGGAAGATCAAGAATAAGGAAAGGCAAATTTCCATTAAGCAGCATTCCCAAATAGGTGAAAGACAAGCTGGACTTGATACCTGGAGTTCTTTTATGCCTTCAATTTAACACATATTTATTTAAGAACTTCCTGCTGAAGGTCAAAGATTACAGCCATCAGTATGAATTATGGTTGAACAGAGAGAACATGAAAATATTCACTTCTGGACCAACAAACACCATGACGAATGAAGAAGAAATTGAAGTTGCCAATATTCCCATTTTACTTGGATCAACAATCGGTGTCCATGCAAGCAGCAGACAAGAAATCAAACAGTATACGGCAATGAGCAAATGTGCAACAAAAAATCTCTTAAAGGCATTCAAAAGCAAAGATTTCATTTTGAGAATAATGTGAGCCTGAACCAAACCATGGTCTTTACAGTTGCCATATATGCATGCAGAACTAGACAGAGAAAAAGGCAGAAGAAGATTTGATGCATTCAAATTATGGTGTTCTCAGAAAATATCATGGGTTTCCAGAAGAATGAACAAATCAGTCTTAGAAGAAATGCAATCAGAATTCTTCTTAGAATCAAGGATGGTGAGACTTCAGCTTATTTGCTTTAGATATATCATCAGGTAAGAACATTCATTAGAAATGAACATGATGGATGGTAGAGTGGAACATAGAGGGAGACAAGGGAGGGTCTTGACAATTGGACACAGTGGATGTAAAAATGTAATAAATATCATGAAGATGGTGCAGGACTGGGCCATGGTTTTGTTTGCTCAGTTAAAATAAGGTCACCATGATAACAACTAACTTGACAGCAACTAACTAGCAAGAACACATAGCATATCACTGTAATAGTAAAGGGCAGACGAGAGTAAGGAAGCACTAATGGAACTCACAATTTTTTTTTTTTTCTTTTTAACTATTATGAAAGTTTATTTAACAACAAAAAAATTCACACGAAAAATGTACACAGGTTGATTTTTACATCAGAGTTATACAGGCCCTTCAGAGTGGGGACACATGGAAGTCACTGATTTATTTTCTGAGTACAGCTATTATACTGGTTCCAAGGCTTCTACCATGATGATATTATTTCCTCGTATTACCACCATTCCAATATTGTTCTGTTGTCCACTAGTTGCTATCTCCACACATTCATCTATCACAAGATTCAAAAGGGTATCAAATCCCCACAATATCCCTTGGACATGTCTGCCACAATTTAATTGCAATGAAAATTTCTTGTCCATACATTTTTTCAACTTGGGCAGGTGAGCTTTGCTCATTGTGTCTTCTCGGAGGATTCCATGCTGCCTTCTAGGACTTGCCATTTTTAAATAAGTACATACAAATATGCTATATAAATTGATGTTACTATAAAGCTGATTATAAGGCACTAAAGACTGAGCAGAAATTAAGAAAACATTTTTTGAAAACAAGAGGGGTAATAATGTATACCTTGAGACATGTGACAGTGAATGGAAGGGATAAGTTCTCACCTTTTCAGTAAAAGGTAAAAAAAAAAACAACAACAAAAAAAAATTAAGCTGATACCAATGCTAATAAAAATAGGAAAAATCTTTATAAAACAAGAAAAAAAAAGAGTGAGGAAAGATGATCTTCTGGGTGTATAGAGGATGAACTCGGAGGAATGATGAGCACAAACACAATTTAGAAGTGTTGTTGTGGAGAAAACAGGATTGTTGTTGTTAAGTGCTGTTGAGTCGATTCCGACCCATAGCAACCCTGTATAGGGTTTCCGACAACCCTGTATAGCAGCTGGTGAGCTTCAACCACTGCCTTGCAGTTCAAACAACTCTTCAGTCTGGCACATTAGCCCACAGCACCACACCAGGATAACTACACTAAATCAAAGGCTCTCTTATACTCCACTGAAGGCCTGGGTTTAGAAATCATGAAATAGTGGACTCCATCAGATATAGTCTATGCAGAATGTGGAAATGGAGCAGAACAGGCTTGGTGCTTGGGGTCATCAAGTCAGTTCTGACTCATAGTGTCTCATGTATAGTTTCTTAGGTGGGCTTGAACCTTTAAACATACAGTTAGCCATCAAGTGCTTATTCTAAAAGGGCCACACCAGAACAGGATGCATACCGCAAAAGGCTAGAAGAGGGAGCTTGAGGAAACAGGGTAAATGTACAGTGTTAGACCCTGTGTACTTAAAATATGTAGCTAATGTGGCAAATACTGCTGAAGTGGAACTAACATGTTGAAAGAGAAGGAGAGGGTAAGGCTATAAAGTCATGAAGAGGGCAACAGGTAAGATTAAAAGGCAGGGGCTACCTAAGGACGACTATGGTCAGAAAAGCATGTTTCAAAGCTTACAATCTTGGTGGTTGCTGTATTCTAAGTGATTAGAAAGTCTAAGATTGTGTGGTGCTGCAAAGATGGTTTGAGCCGCAAAGTTGGTAGTTCAAGCTCACCAACTATGTCTCAGAAACCCTATGTAGGCTCGCTGTGGGTCGGAACTGACTTGACGGCACTTAGCAACAATAACATGAAGAGGTAAAATGGAAATAAATAGAGCAGTGGTGAAGGAATTGAGGTTAAAGAATGCTGAGGCTACTTTGTTGGATGGATCATCATTTTGAAAGGTGAAGTAAATAACATTCATTTACCTCCTGTTTCCACTTTCAATAGTGCTGTGCATTAATACACTGGAGTGCAAGGTCATTTTGAACCGAAAAGTCTGTGGCTCAAGCTCACCAGTTGTTCCTTGGAATCCCTATCCAGATTCACTATGAGTCAATATAGAGTCAAGGGCACTTACCAACATTAACATAGTATGAACAATTTTTTTGGGTATATAGCTTTTATATATTTGTAGTTATTTTTCTTGGGGAATATTGTGATTGGTTTGGCTTATTGTGATGGAGGGTTATGTTTAAAGGGAGTAGGAAAAGGAGTCTGTAAAAGAGAGTGAAATTAACATAAGGTGAAAATCAGATTTCAGCAGAGCAGTATTTTATTGTCTCTCTAGAGGAATGAAGATTGACAAAAAAAAAACTGCTTTGCTTCTTTGGGATGGCATACACACAAACACCTTGAGCAATTTTGTTTCCCATATTTCAAAGCAGATGATATAAAAATAATTGGTAACACTTTCAAAATGGGTGTAGTGCTTTACTATAAAAATATTGTTTTAGTTATTTAAATTACAAGCAAGCCATAAGTTACATATATAGATAATGAGACATTTTTAACATGTCACTGTAAACTTGAAGGCTTTATTTTTTTATATCTTATATAGTATCAGAACTGCAGTGAATTATTGTTATTTTTTTAACTGAAAAGAATGTTTCATTTCTTTGCCCCTGAAAAGAAAAAAAACACACAAATATGACAGAATTGAACATTAGTTCACTTGGTGTGACAAATGCAGAGGTTTTTTTCTATAGTCCATTTTTTTTTTTAAACTTTTTGTTATGAATTGAGTGAAAATTCACAGATCACATAATTAGTTTTCCATTTAAAAAAATCATATACTTTGCTTCATAACAATGAATGCAAATCCCTACATGTACCATCAGTTTTACCTCTATTCCTGTTAATGTTCTTCCTTGTGTCATCCACTACCTTCATCTTTTCCTCTGCTTAGCTTTCCTCTCCTTCTCGATGTATATTACCTGCACTGTCACTTACGTTATTATGTGTCTACCCTCTAGGGAAATTATTCTTAATTATAGGCATATTGCTAACTTACTAAATTTATTATATTATTATTTTTTAAATAGTAGGCAAGGGAAACCAATATCCACAAGACAGTCAACCACCTTAACATTATTTCCCCTCTTTTGCCCATTCAGACTATGTTTTCATTCCTGAATCACAGAGGACCATTTTTTCAAGGTTGGGCATACATCAACATTTACTTCTGTCCCATGTAGCCCATGCAAACCTCCCTAAGTCTTCCCCTATCTTTCTCATCCTTCAATCCACCATAGTTACTTTTTTTTTTTTAAGTGTTTTATTGTGAATTATATGATAGTTCACATGGAAGAACATTAGTTTTACATTCATTCTGTTGTACATCATATCATTGCCATGGTTACAATCCCCTCCATGCATCATCAACTGACCAAAGGGTATATACCCTGAAACCCTGCCCCCTACACTATTCCCTCCACCCCCAGTCTTCAGCATACAGTCGCTCTCCCTCTCTGGATCTAAAGCCCCCAGCTGCTCCATCGCTCCATGTCATTGTCTCTGCCTCCATCTCAGGCATCACTGCTTCTCTGGGTAGGGTCCCCCTCTCGGCTCCTCTCCGTTGATGGTCCTAGGGACCTCCGCTCCTAGACTGAAAAGTTATTCCCTCCCTTCCTTGCTATAAAATTTCTACCTTTACCTTTCCAACCCTCACAATCAGTCCTGATAACAATTATTCACTATTGTATCACAAGAGACCCATCTGCATTTCATTTCATCAGCTCCGCCTAGGCAGATTGGATAATACACACTGGAGATCCTGCCTTCCTCCAGGCCCCCTGGCTCTAGGTTCCCTCTTGAAAGCTTGTAAGCCAGTCACTTCTTGCCTCCCCACCCCCACCCCCACCCCATTTTGGGTAGCCAATGTCCAAGTTTCCCATCCCTGTCTACTCTGTGTGTGGAGGGGGTAAGAATTTGTTCCCTCTTTTGAGCTACTGCTTCCACAGGTGTAGGTCAAGTTCATCAAATTGCATCAGATTACTCTTTTTTTTTCCCTCTTCTTTCTTCTTCTGGTTGAGCTCTGATCATTCAGTCATTGAAGCAAGGTCAAATGGGTATTATCTGCAAGGGTGGGTATTCTTGTGCATATGCCCTCTCTTTTTTTCAGCTCAACACTTCATTCTCCACATTGTAGGGCTTAGCTTGCCACTTCATTGTTGTTTTTCCCTCACTTCCCCTTATTGGTGATGAGCATGGTCACAAATCAGAGCGTGTATTCCCATTGAGTCTTAGTCTTGGAAGGGGGTTTGCACTGAGGGGACCCGACCACTTGCCTTGATGTTTCCTGGGCAAGCAACTTGTTCATTCTTGTAGTAACAGTCCATCTGCCTCTATCGTTTTGTATTTTTCCTGTAGGTCTTTCTTTCAAGAAGTATCTTCTGTTCTAGCTGCTTAAGGCTGGTCTGCTTGTCCTTTCAAGTGGAAATTTCCCATCTCTGGAGATCTGGATGTGGTTCAGGCTTCTACCTATAGTCTTATGTATTGCAGAGGCTCCACAGGAAGCCTCCTTCACTGGGCACGTTGTAGCCCCATTTTTGGTATTCCAATCAGTTATGAGGAGCTCTGGTAGCGTAGTGGTTACGAATCGGGCTGCGAACCTCAAGGTCAGCAGTTCGAAACTACCAGCGGCTCCACGGGAGAAAGATGAGGCGTTCTGCTCCCGTAAAGATTTACAGCCTCGGAAACCCTGTTCAGGGTCGCTATGGGTCGGAACCGACTCGACGGCACTTAAC
>NW_006408698.1:5428651-5431823 GCF_000296735.1 Chrysochloris asiatica | reverse complement strand
CAAGCTTTCTATGGTGTTGTTTCTGACTATTTCTTTCTCTCCCCCTCCAGTGTCCACTTTATATTATAATGCAAGGAATACCAAGATTCAAAAGACAGCCAATCATCTTAACATTATTCCCCCCTTTTCCCCATTCCAACCATGTCTCAATCTCTGTATCCCAGAGTTCTGCAGTTCCAAGGTTGTGTATATATCATTCTTTACCTCTGTCCCACTTAGCCCATTCAAACATGCCTAATTGTTCTCCCATCTGCCTGGTTCTTCCACACCATATTTACTTTTATATGGCCATACTTTACATATGTGAATATATTACAGTACAAAAACAAAAACAAAACCCTTATATCCAGATGCTAACAAATGAAATAACAATTCCCTAAGTGTAATTCACATATTTTTAATAGGCTAATAAAATAATTTGGGTCTCTGGAGGGTACCAATGAAAGTCCTTTCAAGAGTAATTTCTCAGAAATATCTGAAAGTATTAATATGCCTCAAAACCTATTCAACAGTGTGTCCAGTAAACTGTCATTTTAGACCTCTGGCCTGATGTATAAAATCTTGTCTACATTGATTTTGTATTCAGTAAAACAGAGAGCAAATTCTACATGTGCTATAGGACTTGCTTTGATGAAATTCTCAAGTTTTTCTTATAGGCATTTTCAAGGAAATAATAATAAATGGGAGATAGCACACAAAAAAAGAACAAATACTGATTTTGGAATCTGAAGACACAAGTCCCACTCATGTTCTGCATGATTTTGGGTAAAACACCTCACCACTTTAAGTTTCAATTTACTTACCTGTGTAACAAGAATAAATCAACCTTTCTACCCTCATGGATGGTTATAAAAATACACGGAATTGTGAAAATTCAATAAATAGTGCTGTTTTTGTTGTTAAGTGCCACTGAGTCAGTATGACTCATGCCTATTCAACACAGGGTTTCAAAAGTGGGATTAAACCATGGACCTTGCAGTTAGCAGTCCAGTGCTAATCCTACAGCACCAAAAACCAGTGTTAGTGGCATTAAATTAAAACAGGTGGTGATGGTTTTATAAATTACTATAGTGAAATTCTGGTTGGTATTAGGATGGTTACAAAATAGCTATTTTCTTTAAATTTCTAAATATAGAGTTAATATTTTGAAAGTATATGGTATATATATTTTCCACCGGAAATTTTCCAGAAATTCCTGTCCTATAGCAAGGGATACTTGTTCTTATTAGAGTATTGCTATCTCACATACACACACACACAAGTACAGCTGACTTTAGGCCCATGGTAAATAATTTGAATAATTCTGAGTACTAATAGTATATCTGTGAAGACTTGCTGATTTTTATTTGAAAAGAAATGACTACCTGACATTTGGAAAAATCATTTGAGGCCAATCTTATAATAATGCTTACAAATACAGATGTCCTTATTTCTAAAAATTTCTATATAGGAAGAATATGACTGTTCTTGCTCTGTTTCTTTTGCTGCCTTCTTTGTATGTTTCTTTTCTCATTATCTAGATGGGAATATTTCCCCAAACCCTTTGCTCTTGCCTATAAACTCTTTATCTTAATGTACTGCACTGACACCAAAGTTTATTTTTATATATAAATTCTCCAATTTCTGTATCTAAGCCCCAACCTTTTATTTGAGGAACAGTCTTGTATTCTTGAATGCCAACTAATTATGTTCAATTGGGTGTCCCATTTTCCCATAAGCAACATATCCAAACTGGAGCTGACTAGCTTCCTCTGGAAACGGCAACCTGCTACTGATTATCTTGTTTTCCCAATGGCATCACTATTCTTCCAGCTACCATTGCTTAACATCATAGAGTTAGTCATACTCTCTTTTTACAAAAAAAAATTATTACTCTCATCCAACCATTCACCAAGTCTCATAAATTGATACTTTTCAAAATGCCTTTAACATCCATCTTTGTATTTCTGTTGCAACTGCCACTATTTTAAAGCTCTCATCACCTGAGGAGCTCTGGTAGCGTAGTGGTTACGAATCGGACGTAGAACTGCAAGGTCAGCAGTTCAAAACTACCAGCTGTTCTGAGGGAGAGAGATGAGGCTTTCTGCCCCGTAAAGATTTACAGCCTCAGAATCCCTGTACAGGGTCACCAAGAGTCAGAACTGAATGCATGGCACATAACAACATCACGTAAAGCTTATGCTATCACAGCTGGTCTTCATGCTATGAATCTTGCTCACAAAATGCCTCATGAGGGAAGAAAAAACAAATCTTACAACACTGATATCAACATATAACTCCTTGATTCAATGAATTCTAACTATAGCATTTTCTTTAATTACATGGGAAGTGCCAAAAGCTACGATAGTCTACAAAATGCAACTGTTGTGGGAACAAACAAGATGGCGGATCCGGTGGACATGTAATAAAGAGCTCTGCTGAAAACAACACAGAATACACGACCAAGCAGGCTTAGGGGATGGTCCCAGAACTCTGAACCACATATAAAGGAAAATTTAAAAGGTTGGAAGGCTCACAGCTGGAGGAATTTGTGGGAGAAGCAAGAAATCTATTGGCTTCTAGTCATGGATGCTCAGCTGCTCGAGGAGCCGCCATCTTGGGTGAGACCAAGGGGGAAGGATCAGAGCGGCCACAGACTCCTGGCAGAACGGCTGAGATAAAGATGTGAACATTCTTTTCTTTTAGTATCGGTTCATTGGTCCCTTGCTGTCTGTGCACCTTCATTCTGATGACTATAGGGGTACCTAAGCTAGTTGGCATACCAGCCCCACCGTCGGAGGGTTCTATTACGCATGCACACAGATTCCTCAAAATTTAAAGAGAAAGTTTCCAATTAAAACCAAACGGCCACAGCCGGCACTGAGCTATTTCCAACTAGAAAAAAGGCCTGAACGGGGATTGTGGAGTGGGACAAGCAGACAAAAGAGGATATAGGGCAAAAATTAAATCCTAAGTTACATCAAAATGACCAACAGTGGTTTCTTAAAACTTCTCAGGAAGAAAAGTGAAAAGGGAAGACCATTTCCTGATCACATCTACCTGGAGGCATTCAGAAAGCATAAAAAATACAAAACTACATTCCCATCTAAGTATTAAGTACACAAATAACCCCTGAAGATGCCCAAAAAACAGAAGCAGATGACCATATCTGCACATGTCCAGAAACGAGATA
>NW_006408698.1:5400018-5426008 GCF_000296735.1 Chrysochloris asiatica | reverse complement strand
AGATGGTATATGGAGGGGATTATAATCAATGTAATGAAACAAGTTATATGAATTGTTGAATATGAAACTGATGATGTGCCCTGTAAACTGTCACTCAATCCACAATAAAAACCTTAAATTAAAAAAAATAAATAAAATAAAAGCAACTGTTGTGTTGGTGTGTGTTGAGTTGGTTATGATTTACAGCAACCCTGTATAGGGTTTCTGAGTCTGTAAATCTTTCCCGGAATAGTAGGCCTCATCTTTCTCCTGAAGAGCAGGTGGTAGATTCGAACTGCTAACTTTGTGGTTATCAGTCCAACAAGTAACCCACTGGGCCACCAGGGCTCCTGATAAAACTCACTGTTGTTATTACTGTTGTATGCCATCGAATCGATTCCTAGTAATAGCAACCCAGAATAAGGTTTCGAAGAGTGGCTGGTGTGTTTGAACTGCTGACCTTTCAGCCGCCAGTCTGGAGCTTACTTCATGTCATTGCACCAGGGCTCTAAAGGACATATTGGTGGTGTGGCACCTAGTGGGTCCCAACCTTGAGTAGGGTTTCGGAGGCTGTAAAACTTCATCTTTTTCCCTGGGAGATCCATCAAAATTGGTGGTGTTGTTATGTGCCGATGAGTCAGTTCAGATTCGAAGGACCCCTTTATAGAGTTTCCAAGGAGCATCTGATGAGTTTGATCTGCTGACCTTGTGGCTCAAACTGACTTTGCAGTCCAGTGCTTTATCCCACAGAACCACACCAGGACTCCAATAGAACATATTGTTGTTGTTATTGTTAAGTACCGTTGAGTCGGATCCAACTCATAGCAATTCTCTATAGGGTTTCCGAGGAGCAGCTGATGAGCTTGAACTGTCGACCTTTCATTTCAAACTGACCTTGCACTCCAGCACATTAACCCACAACGCCAAACCAGGATTCCATTGAACATATTAAAGCAGAATGCTTCACCTAAAAATAGTAATCACAGTCTCCATGGAGAACATAGAAGTAAGTAGCTTCTGAAAACTACATACAATCTTAGGGACTGAAAAGGAAAATACACCTATGACTTTTTGATAAACATGTGTTTTCTGCAATAGATTGATGGACAAGGGTGCATCAGTATCAGGTACTCATCTCCCGCCTGCCTTGTGTGGTTCATAAGCTACAGTTTAAATCCATTCTTTAAGTATGCAAATCACATTTCATGCATAGAACTTTCATTGATTTTGCAAACACCAGCTCTCAGCTACATTTTTAGCATGACATAGAGAATTCTCAATATTGCCAAGATAATCTTGTTTTATCGCACTTCTACAGTTTTCTTTTTGAAAAATGTTACTGGTGTCACCCTTTAATGGGTAGCGAGGTACAAGGATTCTAATCTTATTTGAGGTTTTATTCATTTAGGGGGAAAAAAGTTCTTTCTATTACTTCTCAGAAATAGAAAACTATGTCTTATTTACATAATTATAAACTGCTCATTTTCTTTTCTCCATTATCAGAATATTGCTATCTAATAAAGGGTATGATCTTAGGAAGAAAAAAATGAGTATGCGCTAATGAGAAGTATCAGAGCAACAAGCAAAGTTGGCAAATATTTTTTTCTCTCTATTGTCTTATTCACCATACATCAACAGACTTCATTTTCTACATGAATTCTCTCCTCAAAAAAATAGTATTTTCAAAATGTCCCCAATATACATAGAATCCAACATAAGGTCTCAATCATTTTAGGATCCAGAAATGCAAGGTTGGCGGTTCAAACTTACCAACTGCTCCTCAGAAACCCTATACTGGGTCGCTATGGGTCGGAACTGACTCAACGGCACTTAACAACCACCACCACCACCACCTCATATGGAGTTCTGGTATGGCACTGCAGGATAATGTGCTGGACCGCAAGAACAGTTTGAACTACAAGGTCGACTGTTCAAACTCACCAGCTGCTAATCGGAAAACCTATACAGGCTTGCTATGAGTCAGAACCTACTTGAGGGCACTTAAAAACAAACAGCAAAAACCTCAAATTATTTCTAGTCAACATTTACAAATTAGGTAGAAAACCCACCAAATTTTTCCCTAGATGTGTCACAGGCTTTTCTAGTTTTCAATTCAGGGGCTGTATTTAATAATGTAAATACTTTAAAGAGCTAAAAAATATTTGCTTGCCGAGGAATAACTTACTTACCATTTGATAAACTGGATCTCAATTTTCTAGTCAGCTTTGTGCAATTATGACTTAGATTCACTAATCTGAATGTTATCTTTTCATTACATTTCATTACATATTTGTACAGACTTTTTGAAACCACCTTCATATCTTAGCTACACATGACACTAGTGTGTACAGTGTAAACTTGCTGAATAATTCTGAATATAACAAATGTCTTTGACTTTGAGGCTATTGTCTTTGCTTATATGATCTAAAGCAAGGGTGGGGAACATCCGAACTGTGGGTCATATAAAGCCTGCGCAATCATGTGGTATGGCACTGCCATGGCAACCACAGTTCCAGCCATCAGATTGTTGTTGTTGTTGTTCAGCGCCATCTAGTCGGTTCCAACCCATAGCGACCCTGTATGGGGTTTCCGAGGAGCAGCTGGTGAGTTTGAACCGCCGACCTTGCAGTTCAAATGGCTTTGCAGTCTGGCGCATTAAACCACAGCGCCACACCAGGACACATTAGGGGTGACTTAAATGTTTGACCAAATATAGGGGCTATTTTTCAAGCTGATAATTTTGTATTGCCCACAAATGATGTTACAAATTTTGGCAGAAAAAAGGTTCCCAACCCTGATAAACAACCGGCCTTTTTCCTTTACCATCACATGCCAGCTTGCCTTTGTATTGGAAAAACAACGACATGCTTGAGATGAGTCTTCAGAATTTTTCTATTAGAATCAACATGATTAAATTCTACTTGTTGCTGTTGTTGAGTGCCATCAAATTGGTTCCAACTCATAGGGACCCGGTATAAGGTGATTTTTGAACCTGTAAATCTTCCCTGGAATAGAAAACCTCATATTTCTCCTAAGGAGCAGCTGGTAGGGCTAGAACCGCTAACCTTGTAACCACCATGTTCTCCATAAATTACAACCTTAGTGATCATTTCATCAAGGATAATCATATTCCTGTCACTTTCTCAAACATAGAGTCTAATTTTTATACTTCTCTCTGGGTCCAATATGGTCTATTACATATAGTAAAAGCAAGCAAGCACTGGGAGAAATGGACATGCTACTGTCCAAAAGCCCAACTGTCAACTAACAAAGACTAAACTATGCTGCTTGTTGTTGCTAAGTGTCGTCAAGTCGAGATCTGACTCACAGTGACCCTGTACACAGTTTCTGCACAGGGTTTCCTAGGAGCAGCTGGTGAGTTGGAACAAAATGGCTTTAACGGCTTAGACCAACTTTGCAGTTTACCGCATTAACCAGAAGAACTTTATGGAGTCCTAAATAATAAAATGACAGAATAGGGAAATAATCTTATGCCACACACATATCATGTTAACACTCTTGTGTCTTAATTATTTAGCAAGACTGCTCAGTACACACCAATGCCATATATAGCTAAGATATGAGGGGAAGGAGGCTTCAAAAAGTCTGTAGAAAAATGTAATTAAATATAATTCAAACATAATGGGATTTTTCCATCAACGTTTTGAAGTTCCTTCATATTAGGTATTCTCACTGTACTTGGTGAATAAATTAATGTACTATAAATTTTAATATTACCACATTTTCTATATTGCTGTGGCACATATGAATTTCTGGTGTAGCACTGCAGGTTAAAGTGCTGTACTGCAAGGTTAGCAGTACAGGCACACCAGCCGCTCCTCAGAAACCCAATACAAGTTTGCTACTGTTGGTACTGGGTGGACGGCACATAACAACAAAAGCAAAGATTTACAGACTCAGAAATCTTACACAGGGTCACCATGAGTCAGAACCGACTCGACAGCACTTAACAACAATGATCAGACATAGGATTACTGGTGTGGTGCTATAGGAAAAAGCACTGGACTGCTAACAGCATGGTCAGTGATTCAAACCTATCACTCACTCCTCCCCGAAACCCTATACAGGGTTTCTATGAATCAGAACCAATTCGATGGCACTTAACAACAATAATCAGACATAGGTAAATATTGTAGGTTTGCTACCATAATTACACAGTTTAGCTCTCCCTTCTGCTTGTTCCAAGAAAATTTACAAGATTTCCTGTATCATCTAAGTATTTGAGTTTACTATATTGCTCTCTCTAAGGAGCTCTGGTAGCGTAGTGGTTAAGAATAGGGCTGCGATCCGCAAGGTCAGCAGTTCGAAACTACCAGCTGCTCCACGGGAGAAGGATGAGGCTTTCTGCTCCCATAAAGATTTACAGCCTTAGAAATCCTGTTCAGGTTCGCCAGGAGTCGGAACCGACTCCATGGCACATCACAACAACAACATATTGCTCTCTAAGTGTTTATTATCTGTAAATCCTATCTTTACAATAGGAATGTAAGTTCCTCTAGAGCAGGCGGTATCATATTTTTCTCTTAGGACCTATTATGCTTAGGAACAACTGGAAACTCACTCAACTGATACTAGAATTAAGATTCCCACAAAATTATGCTCAGGTCACCATTAGATTCTCCTTTTCAGACGGTCCATATGTTACAGGTAACATAATATTCACAATAGAGAGAAACAGGACAGCTATCTACGATGTTTTAATACCTTTACTTGGTTGAATGAGTACAGCCTATGGGAGTTGAGTTCATCTTGGATTGAGAAGCTGGAAGGAATGTTTTAAGAATCCTCAAGGCACAAAAACTCAATGCCCATTTCTATGTTATAGAATACGAGAGAAAATGATGGGGTTAGAATACAAAGTTAACATTTCTAGTGAATATGAGGTGTGTGCAAAAAAGTGAATAAAGGGAAAGGTAAACTGTGTAATTTTGGTGGCAAACTGCTGACCTTGCAGCTCAAACTGACCTTGCATGCCAGTGCATGATCCTGTAGCACCACACTAGGGCTCCTAGGAACAATACACTAGAACCCTTAGAAAATGATGTGAGCAGGAAAGACAATTTGAAGAGATGGACAATCCCAAAAAAACATATCCAATGACTCAATTCTGACCCATGGTGACCTAATGCTTTACAGCGTAGAACTGAGCTCAGAAGGGTTTTCTTGGATTTAGTCTGGACATTGCACCGGATGAATTATGGACAAACTGTTTGCACTACCCAGCCACCCATTGCTACTAAGTCAATTCCAACTCATAGTGAGCCTATTGGACAAAGCAAAACTGTCACATGAAGTTTCCAAGGCTATAATCTCTGGTAGTGTAGTGGTTACAAATCGGGCTGCAAACCACAAGGTCAGCAGTTCGAAACTACCAGCTGTTCCTCAGGAGAAAGATGAGGCGTTCTGCTCCTGTAAAGATGTAGAGCCTCGGAAACCCTGTACAGGGTCGCTATGGGTCGGAACTGACTTGATGGCACTTAACAACAACAACAACCTTTAAGAAAGCAGACTAAACTGCCAACCTTTTGGTTAGAAGTCAAATTTTTAACCACTGTACCACCAGAATTCCTATGCCACCAAGAGACTGTAGAAAATCAGGAAAGGTCAATTAATGAAAAAGGTCAGTTACATTATTATTGTTATTGTTGCCATCCAGCCACATAAAGTAGTTCCCAAGGATAAGCACTGGGCTACAAACCACAAGGTTTGAGTCCACCACCCACTCCACCGGAGAAAGATGAGGCTTTGTACTACTACAAAGATTTACAGCCTCGGAAACCCTATACAGGGTTGCTATGAGTTGGAACCAACTTGACAGCACTTAACAATGTTAACAGTTCATTCTGACTCATAATAAACTTACGTGTAACAAAAGAAACATTGCCTGGTTTTGGTATGTCTCATTGTACTGTTTGCTCTATTCTTTCAATCCATCTCACGGAGGGCCTTCCTTTCCTTGAGAAATACTTCACTTCACCCGCAGAGATGTCCTGTTCTGGAGACTAGACTTGCTTGGTAACATGTTTAAAGTAAGTAAGCTGAAATCTCAACAGCGTCATTTTTTTTTTTTTTTTTTTAAATGTTTTATTGTGAATTATATGATTGTTTACACGGGAGAACTTTAGTTTTACATTCATTCCATCGTATATCATCTCACTGCCATGGTTCCAATCCCCTCCATGCATCATCACTCCACGTCATCATCACTCAATAGCGTCATTTTTGAGGCGGCCACTGATTCTATTGCTTCTGTTGTTGCTGTTGCTGTTGGTGTGTGCCATCGAGTCAGTGCCATCAAGTCGGTACTAACTCATAGCAACCCTATGCACAACAGAACGAATCACTGCCTGATCTTGGGCCAATCTCACAATCCTTGCTACACTTGAGACCATTGATGCTTGCCATTGTGGCAATCCATCTTGTTGGAGGTCTGCCTGTTTTTCTACAACCCCCCACTTTACCAAACATGATATCCTTCTCCAGGGACTGATCACTCCTGACAATATATGCCTAATATGAAAGACGAAGTCTGGCCATCCTGGCTTCCAAGGAGCACTCTAGTTGTACTTCCTCCAACACAGATCTCTTTTTTCTTCTGGCAGTTCCTGGTACTTTCAATACTCTCCTCTAACACCACAACTCAAATGCATCAAATCTTCTTCGGTCTTCTTTATTGACTATCCAACTTTCACATGCATGAAGTTATTGAAAATACCATGGCTTGCGTCAGGCACACCTTAGTCCTCAAACTGACATCTTTGCTCTTCAACACTTTAAAGAGGTCTTGTGCATCAGATTTGCCCAATGCAATATGTCATTTGATTTCTTGACTGCTTCTTCCATGAGTGCTGATGGTTGATCCAAGCAAAATGAAGTTGTTGACAACTTCAATCTTTACTCCATTTACATGGGTGTTATTTATTGGTCCAATGGTGAGGAATTTTTGTTTTCTTTACGCTGAGGTACAACCCATACTGAAGGCTTCTAGGATCGATTTATCATTGTTTTGGCAGTTCACAGTATCTTCAGCATTGTTCAACAATCCCATAAATCAAATGTATCAATGCTTGTCTATCTTCCTTTTCCACATGAGATTTCTTATGCATATTATTTGATAGAAAATACCATGGCTTAGAATAGTGAATAATTATTATCATGACAAATGGCAACTGTCACATCTGTAAAGGTAGAAGTTTTGTAACAAAAAGAGGGGAGTAGTCAAACTTACAGTCCAGGAACAAATGGCCCCTAGAACCACCAAGGAAGAAGAGCATGAGCAGAATGTAGGACCCTATCCAGAGAAGCAGCAACACCTGAGCTAGAGGCAGACATAAGGACATGGAGAGATAGAGCAGCTGAGGACTCTAGAATCATGGAAAGAGAAAGGCTGTGTGTTGGTGGCCAGGAGGCAGTCTTGTAGAATGTGCCCTTTGATTGTTTCAATGATTATATATTCCTGAGTGTTTTTGTGTACATCCCCCCCCCCATAAAAAACGAAACAAAATACAACAACAACAAAATAAAGAGGGAATAGAAGCAAATACTGTAGAATGATGATGCACGGAGGAGATTGTAATCATTGCAATAAAACAATGAGTATAAAACCGATGATCTCCCATGTAAACTATCACTCAATTGACAATAAAAATGTAAACAAACAAACATGGTTTAGGTCAGACACGCCTTAGTCATCAAAGTGATTTCTTTGCTTTTTGAAAACTTTCATGCTGTTTTCTACAGCAAATACACCCAGTACAATATATTCTTTGATTTCATGACTACTGCTTCCATGGACATCGCTGACAACTTCAATGTCTTCTTCATTTATCAGGATGTTGTTCATTCATTGAGTTTTGAGGATTTTCACTTTCTTCATGCCCAGTTTCTCAGATAACTGGTTTTGTTTACAGATCGAACAGATAAGTGTAAGGATACCACCATGTCACACATCTTTTCCAATTTGGAACCATGCAGGGTCACCTTGATATATTTAAACTACTGCTTCTTAATCCATGGAGATGTTCCACAAGAACATAAAGTTAATTTAACATAAAGTTAAATTAGGTATACATAAAATTCTATATACATCAAAAATATTTTAACCAAAAAAATGTAAAAATAGTATTTATTTGCCAAGCTTTTGATGGGCGCTGAACCAATTTATTCCTGTTTAGATCCTTTCATTCGCTCTCTGCAGAGTCTTGCTTACATATAACCTATGTGCAAAATGCACCTTCTAAACCAGTTTTTAGATTCGGTTTCTTTAAATAAATAAATAAATAAACCAGAATGTAACTACATTCATGAAACAAAAAGAAGGCCTTTGGAACTGGTTCTTCTTATCTTTTAACTTTGCTTATACATAACTGATTAGATGGTAAATTTAAAATGAAATTAAGTTATTCCAAAGCATTCAACATAGCTTTCATAAAGACACATTTTTGAAAATTACTGTATTTTTGGTTCACAGAATATTTAATTGAAGTACTATACATAACACCATTTAGTGCATACTAATAAAACATACAGATTTGGAATAAAAGAACAAATAATCTGAGAAGGTGGACTATATGAAGTAGAACCAAGCATCAGGATGAAAGGAAGATTCATTAACAACCAACAATAATGCAGATGATGCACAACCTTGCTTGCCAAAAATGAAGACAACTTGAAGCACTTTCTGATGAAGGCCAAGGACTAAAGCCTTCACTACAGACTACAAATGAACATAAAGAGAATGAAAATCCTCAAAGCCATACTAATAAAATACATTATGACAAATGAAGAAGAAATGGAAACTGTCCATAATTCCATTGTACTTGGGACAATAATCATTGTCCATGGAAATAGCAGATAAGAAATCAAATGATGCATTGCATTGGGCTATCTGCTGCAAAGGGTCTTCAATGTGTTAAAAGGCAAAGCTACCACGTTAAGGACTAAGGTGTGCCTGAACTTGGTATTTTCAATCAACTCATGTGACTGTAACTGCTAGAAATGAAAAAAGGAAGAATTTATGCCTTTATATCATGAACTGCCTGCCAGAAGAATGGACATATGTGTATTGAAAGAAGTGCAGAGAAAAATGCACCTTAGAAGTGAAGATAATGAGGCTTCATCTCACATTATTTAGACATGTTATCAGGAGGGAGCAGTCCCTAGAAAAGGGCATCATGCTTGGTAAAGTAGAGGGTTAGTGAAAAAGAAGACCCTCCAAAAAATGGATCGACAATGGCTGCAACATTGGGCTCAAACGAAGCAATACTGATGAGGGTGGCACAAGACCAGGCAGTGTTTTATTCTCTTGTACATAGGTCACAACTAACTCGATGGCACCTAGCGATAACAAAATAATAATAGATTACTGATTATATTTTTTATTGCTTCTGTATCTAAAAACTTGGGCTAAGGATGAAAAAAATAACATTCTCTAGAAAATTAGTAAAGGTGTGGTTCAATAGATTTTTTTCTAATTCTCTGAACTATTAAGGAGCTAATGTCAATTTCTTACCCACTGCCGAAATTTACTATATAGCGTCCCTAAATACTCAGATGTCTGGTATGGTCTCTGCTGAAGCATTCCCTTTATTTCTCCTTTTTCTTTTCCCTTGTCTTCATTTAATTTTCTTTCCTTTCCCTGTTCTTTCTTTTATCTATGCTTCTAATCCTAGATCACAATTTGATAATGTTAGGTATATATATAATAATGATATTTCCTGGCACACAACACAGGCTGCCAATAATAATGTATGAGAAAAGTGTAGACTTCTGCTATCCACCAACAACTGTGATAAACTTAACCATCTTCCATCCCAAACCCAGGAATTTATGAAAATATATAGGAGTCCTGCTGTGGTGCTGTAGGATAAGACAACACTGGACCGAAAGGCTGATTTGAACCGCAAGGTCTGCTGTTCAAATTTACCAGCCGTTCCTTGGAAACCCCATAAGGGGTCTCCAGAAGAGGGGACCAACTCAAAGGCAGTTGCCAAGAACAACATAGTAGTCTGTAACTGGTAAAAATATATTTAGTATATCAATACAATGGAATGTTATTCAGCCATAAAATGGAATGAAGTACAGAAACATGCTACAACATGGAGAAAACTGGAATATATTATGTTAAATGAAAGAAGCCAGACACAAAAAGTCAGCTATTATATGACTCCATCTTAGTGGAATGTACAAAACAGGCAAATCTATATATAGAGAATATAGATTAGTGATTTCCTAAGACTGGGAAGCTGAGGGGAATGAAGAATAATTGATAATATATATAGGAGTTTCTTTTTAGGGTGATGAAAATATACTAAAATTAGATTGTGGTGGTGGATTTTACAAATCTGTGAATATATTAAAAAATATTGAATTGTATGCTTTAAATGGGTGAATTTCACAGTAGGTAAATTTTATTACAATTTATTTAAAAAATAAAAGTCATATCAATTCGCTTACATATAGTTTGATTCCTGAATATGTATCTAAATTTGAGGAATATAAAGAAAGACATACTATAAACCATTTCCCTTTAACCATCTTCCAATTAAGAATGAAAGAAGAAAATGAGTTTGTTGTTGGATCTGTGCACAATTAGAGAGAATTAGGATCATTAGAGGCAGAAAGTGGTTAATTGATGGGCCTCATTGTTCTCAGTCCATAAATAAAACCATTTTTGCTCCTAATGACCATAATCCTTTCCTTATTCTTGACAATGCCAAATTAAAAGTTGGATAGCTAATGATCCCAATCTTTCCCTTAGTTTACTAAAGCACAAAAACATTAAATAAATACAATATGACTTGACAACAGCAAAAAAAAAAACACCATATAACAATTTTCCATAGTAATTAGCAAGAATGGCATTTGTCACTATGTTGTTCAGTAGCTGTTGAGCTGGTTCCATTTTATAGCAACCCCATATAGGTTTTCTGAGGCTGTCAATCATTATAGGAGCAAAAAGCCTCAGCTTTCTCTCATGGGGCAGCTGGTAGGATCGAACAGCCGACCTTGTGGTTCACAGTCCAGTACTTATCATACAAAGTAACTGCAAAGCTCCTTTTCACTATATTCTAATTGAAAATCTTTGGAATGTTGAAAACTGCTATTTTGATGAACTGCCAGTAAAAATATCTCCACGAAATCAAATATCATCATGCTCTACAAATGGTATCCATCAGTAAGTGTTTGCTATTCATGATTACATGCTATTTGACTTGACACTTAAAACCAATCAAACCATGAGGGTTTTTATTTCATTTTAACCCCAAAAGGATAAAATATCAATAATATTCTCTAATCACAACAAGATCCATGATCTTTTTTCAAACCCCAAAGAAACACAAACCCCACAAATATACAAATACTGCTTGTGGAATTATTAATACTGAAGCCCTTTCCACCCATATGTATTTGACATGACAAACTGTTCCATAAACTACAAAGGATTTAGAGTTAAGGCTCCTAACAGATTACTAATTGAGTACAGTAGAAATGAGGGTTTTATTATGTCAGGTTGGTATGAGTTGCCATTGAGTCACTGCCCTTACATTTAACAGAATGAAACTGGAGAGTACTGCCCCATGTTCATGCTCTCATTTCCAGCACTATATCAGCTCATGTTTTCATGTTATCTATCTGTGATGGTTTCATTGGCTAATTTTCAGAATTACATCAATAGACCCTTTACTTGTCTTAGTCTGGAAGCTCCATTGAAACCTCAACATTATGGGTGACTCTGCTGACATTTGAAATGATGGTGGAATTGCCTCCAGCATCATAGAAACAGGCAATCAATCAACCACAGTATGGCAAACTGAGAGATGGATGGGAGATACTGCTACTTCATAGGGCAAGTTTATATAATGTCAGTTGTCCTAAAAGTTTTAATAATTTGAAAATATATGGTAAAAAATGGAGACAGTCATTATAAAAGGTATCAAACATAATTCTCTAATATAACCTATGGTGGTGGTGGTGGTTATGTGCCATGGAGCCGGTTCAGATTCATAGTGACCCAGTACAGGGTTTCCAAGGCTGTAAATCTTTATGGGAGCAGAAAGCCTCATCTTTCTCCTGTGGAACAGCTGGTAGTTTCGAACTGCTGACCTTGTGGTTCACAGCCCGATTTGTAGCCACTACACTACCAGAGCTCCTTAATATAACCTGTAACGGATACTATTTGTAGACATGCATAATCATATAGGAGTCCTGGTGTGGTGTTACAGGATAATGCACTGGAGTGCAAGGTTGGTTTGGACCACAAAAGGACGGTGCTTCAAACCTACCACCATCTGATCCTAGGAAAACCTACCCAGGGTTGTTTTGAGTCAGAACTGACTCAATGTCACTTACCAACAACATAATCATATAAATGAAAACTTCAGAAAAAAATGAGAAATCAAGACTTTTTAAACTTAAAATAATCAACCCATGGTGTCTATAATGAAATGAGATGATCAACTTTTTCTACCTACAAAGGTGTGTGCTAAAACAAAATAACGTAAACTCATATATGGTCATTTAACTCACAAGTTATATGAAAAACTTAGAAAAATGCTATTAGTTAGTTAAAATAGGGCGCGGAAGTTGGAAATTAATCTCTGTAGTCCTGGTGTGGCTCTGTGGGACAAGCAGTGGTTTCGAGGAGTGACTGGTGAGTTTGAACCCCGGCCTTGCAGTTCAAACTGACCTTGTGATACAGTGCTTAACCTACAGTGCCACACCTGGACACCATTACAGGGTCACTATGAGTTCGAAATTAAAAGAGGGCACTTAGGAAAAGAGCATGTAACTCTCTGAAAATTAGAGTAAAAATGTCAACAATATACACAATACCAGCAATTATTTAAAATACAAAACAATATAAAAACCAAAGCTATAGTTTCTACACAATTCTTTCTCAAGAGTTCAAGGGTCAATTTCTGTGAGCTCTACACCAGCTGCTCCTTGGAAACCCTATACAGGGTCGCTATGGGTCGGAACCGATTCGAAGGCACTTAACAACAACAACAACACGTTTTAAGAATGTGAAAAAATGAATACATTGATTATATGACCTACAGATCTTCTATCTAAAAATTATACCATATTATCATCTATGTTTGGAGTCCTCATGTGGAACTGTAGGATAAGCACTAGACTGTTAACCACAAAGTTGGCTGCTCAAACCCACCAGTCATTCCTCAGAAACCCTATACGTGGTTGTTATGAGTTTAAACCAACTTAATGGCATACAACAGCAATAGCATCATACATGTTAAAATAAATTTAGGAGAAACCCAAGACATGATTCATATTGAATCTGTTATCATTCAAAATCTATTCTAATTTCTGTATATAAGGTAATCTACTTTGGTGAGAAATGTCTTGTGATTCTAAACACACATAATTGTATTCAATAATCTAGGGCAATCTTACATTCTTCAAATACTGAAACAAACAAACAACAGAAGAAACAAAGAATAAACTAGTAGACATACTTCTCAAAACTTGGTGTTTGCTACAGTGTAATACTATGAGGTGTCCTACAGAAATGTAAGTAACACTTCTATACTATTGGAATAACTTCATTTAAATATAAATTTTTGCTACAAAGGCCAATACAATTTCCAAGTTTATGTAAAAACTAAGCATTTAAAAAGGGACAGACATTTAATAGCAATCATTCGTACAAATAATAGACTCAGTTCACTGCAATCTAAAATCAGTCTCAGAAAGAAAAAAAGGTGGTGGGGGGGAATCATTTCATTAATTTGTGGGGAAAGATCAATACTTTGAATAAAGTTTTGAGTACGAAATTTCAGTGACCAGCCAAAGACTTACTCTCTGATTTTTAAGCAAAAAGACATTCTTTAGCTTTTTGATGTGCAGAGAATTACCTCTGAGTAGCTTTAGTTGCAAAAGAAGATTTAGTTAAATTACATTTCAACCAACTCTCTCAGAACACTTTTACAGAGACAAATCTCAACACCTGTGCAAACAATATTTTTAACTGAGCTAGACTCTGAACGTTTGGAGAATTGTATTTTATCTTTATTTAGCTGTAAGACCAAACAAGCATGTATGAGAGTTATTATATATTTTTACCCAAACTGAATATAAGCTATCAAAAAATTATATATCAGACTGACTCACATGAAATTGCTATTTTATAGTTAAAAAATGGTCGAGTACTGGCAATTACACATGGTTTGACCTAATGCAATATGCTTTCCCTTTGACCAAGCCATATGGCTGAAAACCTCAAATCAACTCATTATGCATATCCTCTAAGGGCAATTTGGGTGCTGGAAATGGCATTAACATTTGCAATGGATGCATTTTAGTGAAAGACCTATTTCAAGTTAAATTTGGCCATTTTCTCATTATTATTGTTTTAAATGGGAACTAGAATTTCAACTAAAGATGAGACAAGCAAATGTTCATGTGCCGAACAAAGCAAATATTTTTTTTTTAAAAAAAGGATTCACAGAACTGTTTTTAATAATTTTTGCTTTTGCTATGTAAATAGATTTTTCAGGTAAGGAAAAGCTATTTATAATTTTGTTTTTAAGTGTCATCGAGTTGATTCTAAGTCATAGCAATCCTCTGTACAACATAAAGAAACGATGCCTGGTCCTGCATCATCCTAACAATCATTGCCATGTTTATAATTTTTAATGATTACTGTGTGGCACTGTAGGATAAATATTGGACTGCTAACCACAAGGATGAGGTTCAAAGCCACCAGACGCTCCTTAGAAACCCTAAACAGGGTCCCTATGAATTAGCACTTAACAATAACAACAACTCTATATATAATGACCGGTGTTAGCATATGTATTAGTTATCATTTACCTGGAGACTGAAGACAGCAAACAGTCCGCCCCACTGTATTTCAGTAGATAAATTACAACACACACAACATTATATTTTAAATATTACTTAGACAACGTATGTAAAAGAAAGTTTTTATAGAAACCGTTTGTTTGCAACAGGGAAAGCTACATGGTGACAGCAAATGAGTAAGGTTTGAGGCTACCAGCCTCAAAGAAGAGTTTTGAAACATTCAGAAATTGGCACAGCTTGTTAGCACATCTACCTCTCTGTAACCATGCCAACAGTGCCATGGAGCGCCTCTCTTCCAGCTACCATCTGTTCCCACACCACCTTGCATGCTATCACCTCATCCCCATTGTACCATACCCCCTCCTTCCCCTCCCAGTTATCTCATTCCACTGCAATCCTGCTATCTGTGTAGTGGGGGAGCAGATGGTGGAACAGAAGTGTTTGCGGGTAAACCCACATCTTCAAGTTGTTGCTTTATTTGCTCTCCTCAAAACCCAAGTTAAATAATGACATTAAAGGTCATCTCAGAGTTCTTACTTTTTTTTTTTTCCTTCTAAAATTTGTAAGCACTGCTAAGGTCATCGGGAAAAAGATAGCTTGTCAGAATGAAATTTATGTGCATTCAGGATTTTTTAAAACAGAACTTGCACTTCTCTAGCTTGGAAGTACAAAAGTGGTCAATTCCGAGGAGTAAAACCTGAACTGAACTACTTCCAAAAAAGGATAGCAAAGTAAAAATGATTTGACAAAAGGCAAGGTACATCTGGGAAGGAGAAAAATGCACTGTATAACAAATGTGGTCTGACAATAAATTCTGGTGTAATTTTCTACTCCTAGTGTTTACTCTGCAAACAGTCTCAAAATACAAACTGTCCCCCCTTCCTATCATGAAAAGAAAATATCCCTGAGAATTTACAGAAACACTGCTCTGATTTCACAAGCCTGTATTGAGACCTATTTTCAGTTTTAACTTGTCCTTGCCAATCTTCTAAGTGGTCTATAATTCTCAACGATAAGTATTTTACAGACAGTAAATCTAATCATTCTGACATCTATAAAAGATATTCAGGTGGTAAGTGAGATGAAAAATGATGGTGCAGAAATATGAAAAGTCTATCTTGGGATGACAATAAGACTACAAAACCATAAGTAGGCATATACTTTCACCAGGGTAGTTTTTCTTTGACGTGCTCCCCCTATTTATGAATTATTGATGATGCTGCTGCCAAGTGCCAACAAGTCGGTTCCAACTCATAGTGACCCAGGATGAGGTTTCCGAGGAGCGGCTGCTGGGTTTGAACTGCCCACCTTGTGGTAAACAGTCCTGTGTTTATCCTACAGTGACACAACAAGACTTGATGTGCCTGAAAATTTTATTTTGAGACCTGATGGGGCAGTGATTAAACTACTCAGATCCTGACCTTAACGGAAAAATCAGCAGTTCAAAACCGCCAGCAGCTATGTGGAAGAAATATGTGAATGTTTCTGTAATACACTTGGAAGCTCTGTAGGGCAATTCTACTCTGTCCTTTGGGGTGGCTTTGAGTCGGAACTGACTCAATAGAAATGTGCTTGATTTTTCTGGTTTATATGTGTATTTACTCATATTTCATCAATGACTCTGAATATAATTTAATGTATGCATTCCTAAAGAACAAAAATGTGGCTCTAATATGAGACTAAAAACACTGATGATTACTACAGCACTTCTATCATATTGTGGAGCCCTAAATTGAATTGATAAGGCTTTTCTATGCAAAGTTTCCTTAATTTCCACCAAGTGATTAAGTGGGACCATGCAAATACAGGACTCTTAAGGTTGGGATTGGTCAGTTTTGCCCTCTAGCTAGGTTTCAAAGGAGCCATCACAGAAGCAGAGACAGAAGCTCTCAGGATGACCATCAAGAAGGAAAAGCAAGAGTGGAGCATGAGATTCCTACCTAGAGAAACAGTGACAGCAGAGGCTGGCCAGGAAAGACAGAGCAGCTTCTGGCTATATAGGTTCCTGGACTGAGTACAATTGAGTGCCTACCTGCAGGAGACTCACTAGAAGAATGTGCCCTTTGGGCATTCACAGACTGGCTAAAAGAGTTTGCCATAACTTGCCCAAAGCAGGGCAGAGGCCAAGGGACCACATGGCTCATAAGGCAAAGACAAGACAAAGGGCATGCCTGCAAGAGGACAGATGAGACTCATGCCTTCCTGATTGGAGAACTGCTGCATCCTGAGTTGGTTTTGATTTGTACCTGTGTTCACTTTCCTAACCAACTCCATGATTGTGAGTAGTGCTATGAGTACTGGTCACTGCAATAGATTATTGAACCTAAGTGTGAAGTGGAGTGTTGGAAGAGGGATGGATGGTGTCAGAATAGGATAAAGAAAGTTACAAGATGGAAGCATGCCTGACCTCTGTTTCAAAGGACTTGGCCTTGGGCTGATTTTGAATTTGATTCTCTTTCCCATCTGTGAAGCCAAGGGAAGCCAACATAGCTCCCACATGGGTTTTGCACATATAAAGTACACATTTTTATGTTTTCATGTCTACTTTTCAAGATTTATAAATTGTCCTGGTAGAACATGTTTCCTTTTATACCCATCCCCCAACAACAACAACAAAACTAAATAAAGAGAAATAATGCTGACATTTACTTGAAAGTACTAACAAGCAATTTATATATATTTTAGGTTCTAATCTAATACTTTGGAGTCCTGGTGTGGCACTGTGGGATAATGCACTGGACAGCAAGTCTGGTTTGAAGTGCAATGTCGGTGGTACAAATTCACTATATAGGGTCGCTTGCTATGAGTCAGAACTGATTCGAAGGCACTTAATAACAACAACAACAATCTAATGCTCTATATGAACAGATAATTAAATAGAGCAATATACCTGCGTATGCTTAATGTCTAACAGAAATCTCTAAAACATAGTTTGGTGATTTAACTATTGAAATAATTATATTATTTTCTTCATGGCTTACTTTCAGAAGAACCTGCTAAACATGAGAAAACATTGTTTATATGCACAGTTTAGCATATCCCAGTCTGTTAATATCATGCAGGTAAAGCATATTTAGAAGAATTATTAGAACTTCATAGAATTGTCTGAAGTGTCTCTACCAGAAGTCTGTATTTAAGATGGGCCTAAGATATCCTACTCTGATTTTAATAAATAACTTATTATTTTAACTGTTAGTGCAAGTATCCTATATTAGTAATTATTGTTAAAACATATATTTGATTTGACTTTTCCTTGTATTAGCAGGCAGTATTTGATTACTTCTGCTTGGTCAAGATACTAGAGCTGATAAAACTGGTAGAATGAACTACATATACATATATGTTGCTGTTGTTAAGTGCTATTGAGTCAGTTCTGACTCACAGTGACTCTGTATAGGTTTTCCAAGGAGCAGCTGGTGAGTTTGCACCATGTATGTGTGTGTGTGCGTATATATAAAACTTCAATAACAACTGAGTGCAACTTACTACATGCACATTTATCATTTTTTATATTTTTATCTTCACGACCCAGCTTAAATATCATGTTACATGAAAATTTTGTCTTCATCTTCAAAACAGAAGTTAGCAGTTCTGTCTTTTGAATGGCTACAGCAGATTTTTGGGAAATCCTCAGTTGTCTTCTCAAAAATAAATGTCTACTTGTTGTTACTTTTTTTAAAAAAATAGTATGAATTAACAGGTATATTAAATTGCAACTGAATATTTGATTCGTTAGGGAAAGAATACAACGATGAAAATATTTGTAAGCACGTCAGGAACAGATACTCTAAGGTTATGTGAAAAAAAAAAACAACCACATGAATAAAAAAAGAAAATCTTTAGTTCACGCAGGGTAGGAACAGAACAGTGGCTACCAGGAAAATGGTGTGAGCCTCTTAGCAGTGGGAGATGAACGTCTGTAGATACAGAGCAGAACGTGGTAATCACAACGCAGAATACATTTGCAGCACTATCATGAGAAGTGGCAGAGTGAATATCAGTAAGAAATCAGGAAACTGAGGCACTCTTTCTTTCTCACTGCAGTAG
Source organism: Chrysochloris asiatica (assembly GCF_000296735.1). Lineage (NCBI taxonomy): Eukaryota > Metazoa > Chordata > Mammalia > Afrosoricida > Chrysochloridae > Chrysochloris > Chrysochloris asiatica. The sequence continues at coordinate 5,407,135 of NW_006408698.1, read as the reverse complement.
GTAAGCGTCACAATCATGTGACCAAAGGAATTAAGTAGGAGTTACAGTCTGTATGATATGGACTTAAACTATTTATCCCTTAGGGTGGTGTGGTCTGAGGAAACAAGATAAATTTGATGTGAGATGAAAAAGTACCATAGTTTTTAATGTGTAAGTCTTGATCCAGTATACCGGTAAACATAGCAGTAGAGCCTGAGAGGTGTTAGCAATAGCTATTTTCACTGCACCTCAGAAAACCTGAATCAAATATATTTCCCCTTCTACTTATTTTCTTTTCTTCTCAGCTTCTTGAACTTTAATTCATACTCTAATATAATTATTTTTGGTTTCTGTTGTTGTTGTTATGAAACTGATTATTACTAAATTTAATTCAACATATACTAATTGCTATATAACAGGTATTGTTTTAGGTATGGTAGAGGTCTTTGCCCCCATCATGCCCTGAGCTGGCCCCTACCTTAGATATGAAGAGAGATAAGGTAAAATAACATATAATGAAAGGCAAAAAAAATCCTCAAGTGTTCAAAGAGAAATACAGGAATGAGATTTGCATGTCAAAAGGAAGCTACTATCTCTTTCAGTATGGACATAGTCACTTACCACACATCATGGTTTGAAGAATGAATAAATTTTATCTATAACGTGCAATTCCTCTGTCAGAAACATACAAATCTTTATAGCCTGAGTCTTCTTTCGTAAGCACCTCCTTCTTTTCGTAACAAAAATTTGTTGCTGTTTAAAGACAATTTGTAGTCTATATAATGACCCGTATGATACAGCCCTATAGGATAAAAAACTATTTTTAATACATTAACCATCCTTATAAAGATGTTTCCAGCTGCTTATATACAACCCTAAATCTCATGGGACCTGGTTGCTTGATTTGGAGGTTTGAGATCATGGTTTCATGGGACATACCAGTTAATTGGCCTAATAATGTGTTTAATGCTACCTCCTAGTTCCCCGTGTAGTACCTGGGGCTTTAAAAAATTGTAAGTGGCCATCAAAGGCACAAAAATGGTTTCTATTCAACTGGAGCAACAGAAGAAGAAGGGAAGTTAGTCAAAGGAGGGTGATATTGAATCGGTGACTAATTGCCTTCATGAACAACTGTCATGATAGCAGAACAACTAGACAGTAAGTGGCTACTTTTATTCTATAGAAGAATCCCAATCACAGACCAGCCTGGAGCAGCCAGAAAACCAAAGACACTTCTTGAAAGGACCTATAGGAAAAATACAAAACAATAAGGACAGTCTGACTGTAACCATAAGAACAAGCAAGCTGCTTGCCCAGGAGACATCAAGGCAAGTGGTTGGGTCCTCTCAGTGCAAATCCTCTTCCAAGACTTAAGACACAATGGGAAAACACATTCTGATTGGCGACCACGCACTACACCCATAAAGAGAAGTGACCGAAGAACATCAATGTAGTGGCGAGCTAAGCCTTGCATCATTCAGCAGACTACTGTGAACCCGGGTGAAGACCTGGTCGGCCAGCAGTGAGGCAAGACCTGGGGACTCATGGGCTCAGAGTCACTGACACATCCACAGAGGACTAGAGTGGAGAGCGAAGCGACCAACTGATAAGAAGAGGGCGGACAGTCACAAGAACACCCACACTTGCAGATGATACCCACTTGACTTGGCTTCAATGACGGGATGAACAGAGCTCGACCCGAAGAAGAAAGAAGAGGAAAAAATCATCATCTGATAAAATTTGATAAACTGGACCTGCACCTATAAATGCAGTAGCACAAAAGAGGAAACAAATCCCTGCACCAATAAATATTCCCACCCCCTCCACACAAAGAGTAGACAGGGAGGAGCAACTTAGACATTGGCTACCCAAAAATGGGGATACAGAGGTAAGAAGTGACTGGCTTACTAGCTTTCAAGAGAAAAACTAGATCCACAGGGTGGGGAGGATGTTAGATCTCTCCAGTAAGTAGTATTCAGCCTGTACAGGAAGGGCTGATGAAAAGAAACGCAGAAGGGTCTCTTGGAGTGCAATAGTGAATAATTGTTACCAGGACTGACTGTGAAGGCTGGAAATGTAATGGTGAATATTTTATAGCAAGGAGAGGAGTGACTGACTTTTCAGTCTAGGAACTGAGGGCGCTGGGACCATCACTGGAGAAGAGCAGAGAGCAGGACCCCACCCAGAGAAGCAGTGAAGCCTGAGGTGGAGACAGAGAGGATGACGTGAAGAGATAGAGTGGCTGGGGACTTGAGATCCAGAGAGGGAAAGGGGCTGTGTGCTGAGGACCCTGTGTGTGTGTGTGTGGGGGGGGGGAAGGGTATACCCTTTGGTTGGGTGATGATGCATGGATGGGATGGTAACTATGGCAATGAAACGATGTATGATGGAATGAATGTAAAACTAATGTTCTCCCGTGTAAACTATCACACAATACACAATAAAACATTTATTAAAAAAAAAAAGAATTCTGATCAAATGGGGGAATATGAAGAACAGATTTTAAACTTCATAGTCTTTGTGAAGAAAGGGAGGCTAGATGAACATGGGAAACTACTGCCCTGAGATCATCTGCAAACCTTCAACAAGAAAAAGCCCTGACATCTTCTTCGAACAAAACAACTGTTTAACATAACTAAGCAAAAACGGCTGCCTTGAGCATTATGCTTTGCTAACGAAAAATCTATATGAAATCTGATTGACAACAGCAACTCGAAAGCTTAGGTAAGAAATTTAGGGGGGACTGAGTTTATGTTAATGAGAGAAAATTATAAGATTATGTTAACCTGGAAAAGGAGGGTGAGAACCGTTGCTCAACTAAAATATATAATAATCACGGTCATTGAATTGTACGTGGAGAAACGGTGGGATTGCTGTGTGTTTTCCTGTGTATATTCTCAGCAACATGGGAAACTACTGCCCTGAGATCATCTGCAAACCTTCAACAAAAAAGAAGACATTTTATAAATAAATAAATAAATGAGGTTGCTTACAGAAGATTCATTGATTGAAACTTATCACAACATTGTGTGCAATGATATTCCTTCTCCAATGAATGCAATGATGACATGGCTGATGGCGAGCAAAGAACTAAATTCCATCTCTCTTTTCCACAGACAGAGATATGATACACTTCACAGAGCAATCCATGGTTAGAATCAGAAATTAACAGTTTTTGAAATAACTGGAACCTATTTCCCTCTTAGTGTAAATGAATGATTCATATCACGGTTAATAACAGTTGAATTCTTGCATGGCTAGGGAAGAAAAATCTCCTCAATGTGGAATGTTGACCCAGCTCAGTAAAAGGCTTCTAAAGTAATAAAGTGCTGGGATTCAATGAAACAAAACCACCTAATATACAAGAAAACTATATTATAATGATCCTGAGAAGAACACCGGGAAGGAGTCCACTGTATTTCTGAAGGAAAGATATTTGTTGAGATCACATTTCCTTCAGGCAGGTTGTTATTAAAACAAAATAAAAAATAAACCTATTCATCTAAATTGCATGCTATATAAAAATGGAATATCAGGGGATTTGCTCTTAAGCAAGATTATAGATGACTGTACAAAACTCCATCATTTTCATTACTGCATTCTCTAAAATTTGACCAAGTTAAGCAGTTCTTAATGAAATTGTGCTTATAATTGTAGAGTGAAATTGGAATAACTCAAAACCAGAAAGTCAATACCAACGCTTATAATAAGTATTTTAAAAATAGGATCAATTTTTAAAGAAAGAACTTGCTAGGGAAATCATAAATATAAAAAAGATTACTAGTTTTTAATACGACACACATAAACATATAAAACATAACATGTTGTCATTTTTTTTTAGTGTTTTATTGTGAATTATATGATAGTTTACATGGGAGAACATTAGTTTTACATTCATTCTATCGTACATCATATCATTGTCATGGTTACAATCCCCTCCATGCATCATCAACCAACCAAAGGGTATTTACCCTGCAAGCCTGCTCCCTACACTATCCACCCCACTCCAAGTCTTCAGCACACAGTCACTTTCCCTCTCTGGATCTAAAGCCCCCAGCTGCTCCAATGATCCACGTAATTGTCTATGCCTCCATCTCAGGCATCACTGTTTCTCTGGGTAGGGTCCAGCTCTCTGCTCTTCTCTGTTGATGGTCCTAGGGACCTCTGCTCCTAGACTGAAAAGTTAATCACTATCTTCCTTGCTATAAAATGTCTATCTTTACATTTCCAACCTTCACAATCAGTCCTGATAACAATTATTCACTATTGTATCACAAGAGACCTATCTGCATTTCATTTCATCAACTCCGATAGGCAGATTGGATGCTACTCACTGGAGATTCTGCCTTCCTCCAGGACCCCTCCTGTCTCTAGGTTCCCTCTTGAAAGCTTGTAAGCCAGTCACTTCTTGTGTTGTCATTTTTTAATGAGAACAATTTCAGATTCAAATTCTACAATTAATATCACTGACATGTGGGATCTCAGAGTAGAAGAATGGATTTTAAGTTACCAAGTAGTCTTGATCCTAAATGTAATTATTCCCTGTTCTATGGAATCCTGGTGTGGTAGATTAAGCACTCTACCACAAAGTTGGTTTGAACCACAAGGTGTTCAGTTCAAATCCACCAGCTGCTCTTCGGAAACTGTACACAGGGTTGCTATGACTTGGAACTGACTTGGCGACACTTAATAACAACAGTCCATGGGGTCCTGGTGTGGAGCTACAGGATAATTCACTGGACAAGGTCGGTTTGAATCACAGTCAGCATATCGTACCCACCAACCGTTCCTCGGAAACCCTATACTGGGGTCACAATGAGTCGGAAACTACTCGACAGCATTTAATAACAATTCTATGGATAGCAGCCCTGCTAGCCTTGTAGGATAAACACAGTAGCTCCCCAGGAGAAACATGAGAATTTGTGCACCCAGAAAAGATTTCCAGTATCAAAAACCCTATACAGGGTCACTATGAGTCAGAATCAGGATTTCATTCTATGGATAAAAGCCCTGGTGGCACCACGGGTTAAGCATTGGACTCCTAACAGAAAGCTTAATGGTTCAAATCTACTAGGCACTCCACAGGAGAAAGATAAGGAAGTCAACTTTTGTAAAGATTCATACCCTCAGAAACCCTAATGGACAGTTCTACTCTGTAAAATTAGATCACAATAAGTTGCAGTCAACTTAACAGCCAGACATTTTGGGGGGATTTTATTCCCTAGATCTACCACTCTAACCATTTTATTTGTAGTTCAGTGGTGACTTGTGTGATATAGGAAGCTGTCAATGGTATCTCCAATATTAACAGGTTCACCACTGTAGGTCAGGTTTGCTAGAAACTTACAGACTAAGACTAAGAAGTGCCTGATGATCTGCTTCGGAAAAAACTGTCCAGTGAAAATTTTATGAATAGCAGCAGAAAGTTTTCTGATATAGTGACAGAAAATGAGCACCTGAGGTTTGAAGGCACTCAAAATATAACTAGGGAAGAGCTACCTCCTCAAAGTAGTTGTTGTTGTTGCTAAGTTCCATCGAGTTGGTTCTGACTCCAGCAACCCTGTTTAGGGTGTCCGAGGGTCACTGCGGTTCACACTGACTTTGCAGTATGATGCAATCAACATTAATGACATGGATGGAGTTCATGTTTTAGGATCGTCATTTGCTGATGTTTAGCAACTCAAAAAGAGAAGGAAACTGCAACAAGTATGCATCAATAATAAGGACAAGGGAGATATGAAACAAGAATCTAGGAAAATTATTATTTGTCAAAAATTAAACGTAATACATTAAAGACTGCTATCCTAAGTATTAGTGAACAGAACTGGACTGGTATTGACCATTTTTCATTAGAGAACCTTATGGTCTATTATGCCAGGCATGACAAATTAAAGACAAATGATAACACAATCATCATCAAAAAGAACATTTAAATGTCTAGACTCGAGGTCAATAGTTGCAGCAATCGGAAAATACCCATATGACTATAAGAAGATCAATCAATAACACTATGATTCAAATTCATACATCAACCTCTAATGTCAAAGATGAAGAAATTGAAGTGTATCACCATCTTCTACAGTCTAAAATTGATCAAACATGCACTAAAGGAACACTGATCATTACTTTGTTGTTGTTAGGTGCTATTGAGTCGGTACCGACTCATAGTGACCTTATATGCACAGCAGAACAAAACACTACCCAATCCTGGGCCAACCTCACTATCGTTGCCACGCTTGAGCCCATTGATACTGACACTTTGCCAATCCATCTCACTGGGGGTCTTCTGCTTTTTCTCTGACCCTCCACCCTACTAAACATGATATCCTTCTCTAGCAACTGGTCCTTCCTGACGGTATGTCTGAAGTATGAGAAATGAAGTTTGGTGTGATTGGAATAAATAACTTGGAAATAGAGAAGGATCAGTAGTTGGAAAATATGGCCTAGGTGATATAAATGAAACTAGAGATCGATAATATTTTCAAAGACCAATAACTTACTCATGACAAATCTATTTTTTCAACAACATAAATAGCAACTGCTATATGGAATACACAAGAATGAAATCACCTATATCTTTGGAAAGACACAATTGTTGTTAAGTGCCGAAGAGTCGATTCCGACTCATACCAAGCTTGTATAGGGTTTCTGAGGAGTATCTGATAAGTTTGAACCACTTCTCTTACAGTGCCACACCAGCACACTTGATATCATTAGTCAGAACAAGGTCAGGGGCTAACTGGAAATGACCATCAATTGTTCATATAGAAGTTCAAACTGAAACTAAAGAAAATTAAAACAAGTACACAAGAACCAGAATACGTCACTGAGTATGTCCTACCTGAATTAAAGACTATCTTAAGAATAGATTTGATGAAATGAACACAGCACTAGAGTTGCTCACTGTTGTTGTTGTTGTTGTCAGGTGTCATCGAGTCGGAACCGACTCATAGCGACCCCATGCACAGCAGAACGAAACAATATCCGATCCTGGGCCAACCTCACTACTGCTGACACACTTGAGTCCTTCAATGATGCGACCTGGCCAATCCATCTCGTTAGGGGTCTTCCTCTTTTTCTCTGACCCTCCACCTTACCCAGCATGACATCCTTCTCCAGCGACTGTTTCCTCCGGACA
>NW_006408698.1:5384737-5399058 GCF_000296735.1 Chrysochloris asiatica | reverse complement strand
AGCTTGAACCTGTGGAAGTTCTCTGTCATGTATGATTGTAGCCGTTTCTGTATTACCTTTAGCAAAACTTTACTCGCTTGAGATATCAAAGAGATTGTCTGATGATTTCCGCATTCTGTTGGGTCACCTCTCTTTGGAATGGGCATAAATATTGATCTCTTCCAATCAAGTTGCAATCTTCTGCAAGTTGCGGAAATTCTCATCTCTCTCATGTGGAGGGCCTGGAGGATTTGAGCTGCTGACCGTGGGGTTCGCAGCCGATTTTTAACCACTACACTACCAGGCCTTCCAACTTGAATATGGCAGATCGGGTAGACGTGTAGTGAGGAGCTCGGTCAACAACAACACGGAATACTGGGTCAAGAGGACTCATGAGTTGGTGTTGGAACTCTATAACAAATATAAAGGTATGTTTGGAGGTTCGGAGGGTTTATAGCTGGGAATTTGCAGGAGAATCCAGAAATCCATTATTTTCTGGATCAAGACACTCAGCTGTTCCAGGAGCCGCCATCTTGGGAGAGCTTATCTTGACTGCAGCAAGATTGATAGGATTAGGAGAGAACATCTTGATTGTATCTTGATTATATCAGGATTGGATCAAGATTGACATCGAAATTTAAAGAGACAGTATAGACATAAAACCAAACAGCCGTGCCTGTCTGTCTGTTGTGCTGTGGTGGTTTGAGTTGCTATGATTCTGAGGGCTATGCCACCGGTGTTTTAAATAACCAGCAGGGTCACCCATGGTGGACAGTTTTCAGATGAGCTACAAAACAAAGACAAACTAGGAAGAAAGAGTGACAAACTACTTCCGAATCGCTAGTCACTGAAAACTCTATGAATAGTAGAGGTGCTCACCAGCGTATGCAAAAAAATGTAGAAAACAACCAACAGGAAGAAATATATATTTGTGCCAATTACAAAGAAAATTGATCCAACACAATGTGGAAATTATTAAACAATATCCTTAACATCATGTGCAATGAAAATTTCGCTGAAAGTAATTCAAATTGGTGGCCAGACATTCAAGTTTGATTCTGGAGAGAACTCAGAAATTGAAGCCAAATTCAGAAGAGAACATGGAATAAGGGATATCACTGCTTGATGTCGATGGACCTTGGCCAAAAGCAGAGAATACCAGAAAGATGTTTACCTGTTTTTTTTGACTATGCAAATTTTTTAAGATGTTATTCATAAAAAAATTTAGGGATGGCAATAAGAAGATGGCAATTCCAGAATATTTAATTGAGTTCATGCAGAACTGGTATACAAACCAAGAGGCAGTCCTTTGAATATAACGATGGGATACCCTGTGCCTTAGTATCAGGAAAGGTACGTGTCAGGATTGTATCCTTTCATCATACTAATTCAATCTGCATGCTGAACAAACAATCTGAGATGTACTATATAATGAAGAAGAACATGGTATTAGCATTACAGGAAATGTCATTTAACAATTTGTGATACGCAGAAGAAACAACTGTGCTTGCTGCAAGGAAAGAATACTTTGAACACCTAATTAATGAAGGTTAAAGACTACAAAATTCAGTATGGATTCCACCTCAACATAAAGAAAGAAAAACTCATACCAACTAAACCAATAAATAACATGTTAAAAGGAGAAAAGATCGAGGTTTTGAAGGATTTATTTTTATCTGGATCCACACAATTAACACCCCATCAAAGCAACAGTCCAGTAATCAATTGACATACTGCATTGGCCAAATGTGCTCCTGCAAATCAAAGCTCCCTAAAATGTTAAAAAGGAAAGATATCACTTTGAAGGGAAGGTGTGCCTGACACAAACCATTGTATTTTTATTTCTCTCATATGGATCAAAAAAACTGTACAATAAATGAGGAAGACTGAAGAATTGATATCTTTGAATAACATTGTTGGTAATGATTACTGAATATATACTATGGACTACCAGAAGAACAAACAAATCTGTCTTAGAAGTAGAGCGAGAATTCTCCTTATTAAGGATGGTGAGATTTCGTCTCATATTCTTTGAACATGCTATCAGGAGGTAGGTAATAGCCCCTGCAGAAGGACATCATGCTTGGTAAAGTAGAGGGTAAAGAAACAAGAAGAAGGCTTTCAATAAGATGGATTCACACAGTAGCTGTAACATTATGCTCAAAAGTAGCAATAATTGAGAGGAGAGCTCAAGACAAGGTACTGTTTCATTCTATTGCACACAGGGTCACTATGATTTGAATATGACTTGATGGCACCTAAAACAACAACAACATACAATGCATGGAACTATTGGGTATTGTGATAGTTAATGTGTTACAATGTTACAAGACTTACCGCTTCTTCCCTCTCCCCTCCCTCCAACTCCATTTTGTCTGTTTCCCTGCCCTAAGCTACAAGGCTCTTAGTTTAAAGGACAACATTGCTTTTGATAGGCTAGAGCTAAATCACCCCAGCAATGACCACTCCCTTCCTGTTGAATCTATATAAATCCCCTCTCTTCCCATTGACTCCCTCTTCTCTTCTTCTTCTTCCTCTCCTCCCTTCTGCCTCCTGCCTTCTCTCTCTGGCAGAGGTTACCTTTCTCACCCTGAATAAAAGTCTCTAGATGGGCCATCTGGTGTGAGGTGTGGTTGATGAGCGGCGCAGGGTTGTTTTTTCACTTTCATTGGTGTCAGAAGTTGGATGGTTGAGGCCCCCGATTTAACATTGGAAGGCCCAGGACCCCAATTCTCCCAGCGCCCTAACCCGCTCATTTCAACATGCCCTCCCAGCGCCCGAGATCATCTTCCCTGGTGCCTTCTCAGCATCCATCACCGGCAGGAGTTAATTCTTCAGCCCTCTGGCTTGGGTAAGTCCCCTTTTATGGCTGCCCTTGGTATGGAGATTTGGACCCCAGTAACCAGGACATAAGACTCCATCCAGGACACAGACCGGGCGCCAGGTTCTGTGTCTTCCATAGTGAGTTTGGAACTCACTGGAACAAGTCCGGGACTTGTCCATTCCGCCCTCCGCCCGCTGGAGGGACACCTCAGAGGGTGGTGCGGCCTCTCCTTTTACAGACCCCCTCCTTGTGGCAGGGGTGCCTCCACTGGGAGCCTGGGTCTCCGTACCTCGGACCGGGTCTGAGGTGCAAGCACTGTCTAAACCTCAAGAGATGTCTTAGGTTCCAAGCATTGTTTGCTGTCTTATTCCTGGTTGCTATGGGTTCCGAGTCCTCCATACCGGCAGACTCCCCCTTAGGGTGTTTACTTCGGAACCTAGAGGGCTTAGACCTTGAACTTAAGCGTCTTATAAGTCTTGTTGTTGTTGTTGTCAGGTGCCATCGAGTCGGAACCGACTCATAGTGACTCCATGCACAGCAGAACGAAACAATGTTCGATCCTGGGCCAACCTCACCACCGCTGCCACCCCCGAGTCCATCAATGATGCCACCTGGCCTATCCATCTCGTTGGAGGTCTTCCTCTTTTTCTCCGACCCTCCACCCTACCCAGCATGACATCCTTCTCCAACGATTGTTTCCTCCGGACTACATGTCCAAAGTAGGAGAGACGAAGCTTAGCCATCCTGGCCTCCAAGGAGCACTCTGGCTGCACTTCTTCCAAAACAGATCTATTGGTTCTTTTGGCAGTCCATGGCACCCTCAGTATTCTCCTCCAACACCACAACTCAAAGGCATCAATTCTTCTACGATCCTCTTTATTCACTGTCCAGCTTTCACATCCATATGAGGCTATTGAAAACACAATGGCCTGGGTCAGGCGCACCCTAGTCCTCAAGCTGACATCTCTGCTCTTCTTTATAAGTCTATCTACTCGAATTTGGCCTCAATACAAATTAGACAACCAAAACACCTGGTTGCCTAACGGCTCATTTGAATCAGGTCTAATCCAAGATTTATTTAACTTTTGTGAGAGCCAGGAAAAATGGTCAGAGATCCCGTATCCAGGGCTTTTCCTACCTTTGACTTTCTCTTTGTTCCATTGCTTGTACTACATCAGCCAATTTGACCCAGCTGGAAAGTTCTCCCTATCAAAGACACCAAGTGCACCTCCACCTCCCGCTTTAGTCCCTCTTTCACCTTCTCCAGGTTCCCAGGAACTTTCCTAACCATCTTCTTCTTCTCCCGCCTCTTCCCCTCCTTATGAGCCGCCTTGTACTCATTCCAGATCTTGAATGTTAATGGACCCTGAGTTTTCTCAGCCCAGTCACATAATAGCACCCTTGCGGGAAGTGGCTGGGACAGAAGGAATTCTCTGAGTCCATACCCCTTTTCCAATGGTAGAGTTAGCTTTAATTCAATCCAGACTTGGGTCTTTTACCTCAAGTTCTGCAACTTTCATTAAGCAGTTTCAATTTCTAACGCAATCTTACCAACTAACTTATCATGATATTTTTGTTGTTTTAACTAACTCTTTAACCCCTGAGGAGGGTAGGCGAGTGCTGGAACAGGCCCATGCTCATGCACACCAGGAACACCTCACCAATAACAGTCACCCAGCAGGAGTGGAAGCCGGGTGGAATTATAATACCCAGGCAGGTATTGTCAACCAAGATAGGTATATTAATTGTATACTTCATGGGCTGCACAAGGCAGCCACGAAAGCAGTTAATTATGACAAACTTGGTGAAATTATCCAAGACAAGAATGAAAATCCTTCCGCATTTCTCCAGAGGCTCACTGAAGGCCTGCGGCAATATATTAATCTTGATCCAGACTCTGCTGATGGCCAAAGGTTAATTATGGTGCATTTTTTCTATCAGAGCTACCCTGACATCAAATTGAAGCTTAAGAGGCTAGAAAGGGGTCCCTTAACCCCTCAAGCAGAGGCTCTCACTGTTGCATTTAAAGCCTACAATGGCCGAGATGATGCAAAACCTCTGGGACCCTGCTTCCGGTGCAACCAGGGTGGACATTGGGCCAAAGAATGCCCAAATCCCAAACCTCCCACCTGCCCCAAATGCAAGCAGAAGGGACATTGGGGTTTTGACTGCCCCTTGGCATCTACCCACCATCCGGTCACCGCCCACCCCTCCTCAAGCGACCTTATTGGTCTAGCGGCAGAAGACCTATGAGGAGGCCCTGACCTGTCTGGCCCAACATGGATCATCACCCAGGAGCCTGGGGTAACTTTCACCATGGCAGGTAGGATGATTGCCTTTTTACTGGATACTGGTGCTAGTTTTTCTGCATTGCAGGAATTCCGGGGACCCACCTCCCTGTGAGGGACAGCTCTGTTGTTGGGGTAGAAGATCAAATACGAAGCCCTTGGCAAACTCCCTTCCTTTTATGCAAAATTGGCAATTTTGAATTTTTTACATTTCCTTTTTAGTCCTTCCCTCTTGCCCACAGTCTAATCTTTTGGGATTACAGTCAATTGTTAAAGAATTACTTAAAAAGGATTTCTAAAACCAACTAATTCCCCCTACAATACCCCCATTCTGGCAGTTAAAAAAAACCAATGGGGCCTAGTTCAAGACCTTCGGCCTATTAATGCAGATGTAGTCTCAATTCATCCAGTAGTCCCTAATCCTTACACTCTTCTGTCTTCCATTCCTTCTAGCACCACACATTTCTCAGTCCTTGCATTAAAAGATGCCTTTTTTTTCTATCCCCTTGCGCCCAGATTCCCAAAATATTTTTGCTTTCACTTGGACCGATCCTACATCAAAGGTGTCGATTCAGCTAACCTGGACAGTCTTGCAACAAGGTTTCCAGGATAGTTCTCATCTCTTGGGACAAATCCTAGCCCAAGACCTGTCCCTTCTTCACTTACGGACCTCCCACTGTATTCAGTATGTAGATGATCTCCTACTTTTGCACCCCATCACTAGCAGAGGTCCAGCAAGATAAGTATGCCCTTCTTAATTATATTGCAGAAAGAGACTATCAAGTTTCACCCACAAAAGTCCAACTTTTTAAACGTCAGGTTACATATTCAGGGGTGTCTTTGTCTCCGGGTTTCAAATCCATGACCGTTGACAGAAAACAAATGCTTCGAGATATCCCAATGCCTGTTAATAAACAAGAGTTTCTCTCCTTTTTAGGCCTAGCAGGATATCTTCAGCCCTGGATTCTAAATAATTCCCTTTTAGCAGCACCCCTTTATGATGCCTCAAAAGGCAATCCCCATGAACCTCTAGACCCTTCTATTGCTACCCCATTTTTACAGCTCAAATCCTAACTGCTAGAAGCCCCAGCCCTGCATTTACCTGATCTCACCCGTCCCTTTTATCTTTATGTGTCTGAAAATAAAGGGTTTGCATTAGGAGTATTAGGCCACCAATTAGGCCCTATATTTGCTCCAGTAGCTTATTTATCAAAAAAAACTGGATCCTACCATCCAAGGATGGGCATCTTGCTTGCGGAGTTTAGCTGCAGGCTCCCTTTTAATCCAAGAATCAAAAACATTAACTTTTGGAGCCCCAACTATTGTCTTATCCCATCATGCTATTGCTGATTTGTTAAACTATAAAAACCTACAGGATTTACCTCCTTGCAGGATTCTTTCGCTTCAAACCTCACTCCTCCATGATCCCTCATTAACCTTCCAGTTGTGCCCGGTCCTTAATCCTTCCACCCTACTCCCTGTGCCAGACCAGGAACCGATTCACAATTGCTTAGAAGCCTTAGAAGTTTTCTTGCCACATGACTCGCACATCCAGGAAGGACCTCTTTCCTCCCCCGACCTAGTTTGGTATATACTGATGGTAGTTCTTTCTCCCAAGATAAAATCAAGCGGGCAGGCTATGCCATTGTATCTGAAAGCGAAGTCATTGACCAGGGCTCCCTCACTCCTCAAACAACAAGCAGAGCTGATCACCCTCACACGGGCCTTTTCCTTAACTTCGGAAAAGAGACTCACGGTTCATATAGATTCCAACTATGCCTTAGGCAATTTTTACAACATATTTCCTCCACCTGTGAAATTTGCCAAAAGACAAATCCATCTTCTAAACTCACCCCTTTCTCTACTTACCAAGCCAAGGGTCTGCTCCACAGCCTGGATTGGCAAATAGACTTCACCTACATGCCCAAAGTTAAAAGGTACAAATATCTTTTACTTCTAGTTGGCACCTTTTCTGGGTGGGTTGAACCTTTTCCTACCACAAACAAGCGAGCCTCCACAGTCTCTGCTTTTCTTTTTAAGGAAATTGTTCCCTGCTTTGGGCTCCCTAATTCTCTCTAGTCGGACAATGGCCCTGAATTCACTTCCCACATAACTCAAGGACTGCCTAATTTTTGGGAATTTCCTGGTACCTCCACATCCCCTTTCACCCTCAATCATCAGGGAAGGTGGAGCGAACCAACAGGTCAATCAAAGCTGTCCTTACTAAATTAACCCTAGAACTTCATGCTGACTGGGTCTCGCTTCTCTCCTTAGCCTTGTTACACCTCAGATCTTTGCCTAAAGCGCCTTTCCAAGTTTCTCCTTTTGAACTAATGTATGGACACCCTTTCCTACCTCCGGGACTAAAACCTTAAGTGCCTGGCCTTCCACCATCTCTTTTAGTAAGCTGTTTACTTTATTATGGCAACATGCAGACTCACTTTTACCCTCACCTTTTCCTGCATTACCTTGCTCCTACCAATCAGGAGACAGTCCTAATTGCACCTCCGAGCCTACCAAAAGAACCTTTGAAACCCAAGTGGATTGGTCCACATAAAGTAATTTTAGCCACCCCTACAGCAGTTAAGTTAGAGGGTCTCACAAGCTGGTTCCAAGTCTCAAGGGTTAAGCCATTCCACAGCCCTGCTGGAGGACTCGAACCATCATCCCCTCCTAAATATAATGCTCAGCATCGCTTCAGAAAAAAAAAAGGGCAATCCAAGTAGCAATCCTACCCCTGGTAGTAGCGCTAGGTATTGGGGCAGGCATAGCTACTGGAACTGCAAGCATTTCCCATTAATGAAGGTTTTGCTAGTTTGTTCCATAATCCTCTATTAAATTCCCTGCTTTCCTTTCTAACCCCATTATTAGTTACTTTACTGGCAGTTGCCCCTTGTGTTCATCATTTTGTTCAATCACAGGTTCCGATGACCTAGAACTGCAGGCCTAAGCCCAGTTCAGATGCTGACCTGTTTCCATCACTTCTTGGTATCCCACTGAAGAGCCCAATGGCTACTGACAATACAGCCAAAAACGACAAAGCCATCACGGAACATGGTCCAAGCCCAAAGACCAAAGACATCCCCAATGCCAGCAGGAAGTACCTACAGAGAAATGACCTTCGTCCCTTCTCCCATGGGCATGGATCATAGAGACAGCCATTCATTTTTCTTATTTAACCAAAGAGGGGGAAATGTTACAATGTTATAATACCTTATGGTTCTTTCCTCTCCCCTCCCTCCAACTCCATTTTGTCTGTTTCCCCATCCTAAGCTACAAGGCTCATAGTTTAAAGGACAACATGGCTTTTGATAGGCCAGAGCTAAATCACCCCAGCAATGACCACTCCCTTCCTGTTGAACCTATATAAATCCCCTCCCATCCCATTGACTTCTTCTTCTTCTTCCTCCTCCTCCTCCTCCTTCTTCTTCTTCCTCTCTTCCCTTCTGCCTCCTGCCTTCTCTCTCTGGCAGAGGTTACCTTCCTCACTCTGAATAAAATTCTCTAGATGGGCCATCTGGTGTGAGGTGTGGTTGATGAGCTGCGGCGTGGGGTTGTTTTCCCCCTTTCATAATGAACTTGGGCACTAACCTAAAATCTTCAACCCAGAGATGCCTTGAGAGAAAGGTCTGGCAATCTATTTCCAAAAAAATCAGCCAATGAAAACCCAGTGAAGCACATTTCTACTCTGTCGTACATAGGGTTGCTGTAAATTTCAGTCGATTAGACAGCAACTCAACATAATTCTATGAATGTTAGGCCCATTTCAGAATTATTTAGTTTGCACATGTAATTCTGTGTCCTATTCTTTCCATTTGACTGGAAATTTCACTACTTATTCTCAAAGATCAAAAGCCCAAGGCTCATGAAAGCTTGTTTTGTTTTCAACAGGTAGTTTGGTTGTGTTGTTCATTGCTCTCTCTTAGCACTGCGGTTGATATAGAAGTACTTATAAGTTAACAAGTTGCACTTTATTTGTTTAGATATGTTTACTTTACAAAGCTGTTCTGGATGGCAGGTATTATATATCATCAATTTTGATTTTTTAAAAGTGTTTAATAAATGTTTATTGAATTGAATTCTTAAAAACAATAGTAAAACCACTTTAACAAAATGATCTTAGGCAAGTATATATTGTAAGCATATAAAGTCAGCACTTCACTAATATTTAAAATAATTAAGAGACATTGGAAAATTTTTTGAAATATGCAAACCAATATATGCTGCATCAAAGCATCTAATATTTCAAGAGGGACCATATGCAAGAACCGATGGCACGGAAGAAATCCAAGCTGCACTTAAGGCACTGGCGAAAAACCAAGTCTCCAGGAACCGACAGAATACAAACAAATATTTCAACCAACTGATACAGACCTGAAAGTGATCATTTGTCTATGTGAGGAAACTGGAAGACAGCTAAAGGGGCAACGGATTGGAACATATCCTTATACCATATGTATTCAATCTGTATAATGAACAAATAATTTGAAAAAATGGATTATATGAAGAACTTGGCATCAGGATTGAAGGAAAACTTATTAACAACCTGCGAAATGCAGATGACACAACCTTGCTTGCTGTATACTAAAAAGATTCAAATACTTATTGATAAAGATCCTTCAGTATAGATTGTACCTCAATGTAAACCAAATGAAAATCCTCAAAGTGGTCCAATAGATAAAAGAATAATAAACGGAGAAAAGATAAAATCTGTCAAAGACTTCACTTTGCTGGAATTCACAATCAACATTCATGGAAGCAGCAATCAAGAAATTAAACGACTTATTGCATTAGGCAAATCTACTGCACAAGGCCTCTTTAAAATGTTCAAAAGCAAAGATGTCCATTTGAGGACTAAGGTGGACCTGACCTTACTCATGGTAATTTTAATAGCATATTAAAGCATGCTATTTTTATAATTGCATTTTAATAGCATATTAAGGATCCAAGCCATGGTACTTTCAATAACCACATATGTATGTGAAAGCTAGACAATGAATAAAGAAGACCTTAGAAGAATTGATACATTTGAGTTATGTTGCTGGAAAAGAATATTAAAAGTACCATGGACCACCAAAAGAACAAACAAATCAGTATTGGAAGATGTATAGCTAGAATACTTCTTAAAAGCCAGGATGGCCAGGCTTTGTCTCTCACACTTCACATATATTATCAGAAGGGACCAGTCCCTGGAGAGGGACGGACATCAATACATGGTAAAGTGGAAGGATGGAAAAAAAGAGGAAGACTGCCAATAAGATCTATTGGCACAGTAGTAGTAGGAATGGTCTCAAGAGTAGCAACGATTAATAGGTTGGCACAAAAGCCGGCAGTGTGTCACTCTGCTGTGTATAAGGTTGCTATGAGTCACTAATGATATGAAGGCACTTGACAACAACAAAAAAATATGCATGTGTAAATTGGAAAATGAATAAGGAAAACCAGAGAGGAATCAATGGATTTAAATTACGGTGTTGATGAAAAATATTGAAAGTACCATGGACTGCCAGTAGAACAAAGAAATCTGTTTTAGAAGAGGTACAGCTAGAATGCGCCTTAGAAGAGAGGATGGCAAGACTTGTTGCTTGTATTTTGGACATGTGGTCAAGACAAGTTCCTAGAGGAAGACTTAATTCTTGGAAATGTGGAAAGTGGGGGGTAAGCAAAAAAAGGGGGGGGGGGAGTCCTACAAAGAGATACCCTGACACAGAGACAGCATCAATGGCATTAAGTATAACTGTGAGGACAGCCAATGAACCAGACATTGTTTTGTTCTGTTGAGCATATGTCACTATTAGTCGTAACTGATTGGAAGGCTCCTAACAACCAGAGCAACAGCATCTATTCATGCACAGAAAAATTCTAAAACATGATATATAATTGTATTTAAATGGCTTTGGTAATTAGAAAGGAAATGAATAAACTGCCTTAGTTGCTAGTCTTGATGATATTAACACCATAGTGATACTCAGTATGCATATTTTAAGTTTTCAAAGATAATGCATTTCTTAATCTTGAGGCTAAAAGAAAATGAAACCATTTTTGAGCAAATATGGTGAACTGCATAAAAAGGGGAAACGAAACATAAGGAAAAGAAAAGAATCTTTTCTTCTTCCTTTGGAGAGCTTAAAATGTGATACATGTTTTCATCTGAAGCCAGAGCCTGAAATATATTCATTATTTTAGCACATTTTCATCTCTTATCTTAGTAATTAGTCTCAGGTTGCCTTGTTAACGTTTGCATGCTCCAACAATAAAAACATGCAACTCCTTTCTCTACAGTGAGATCATTTCTACGGAGAACAAAACATTGATCTATTATCAAAACTTCATGTGAATGCCATGCTTTACTTTATTGTTAAAATTCTAAGCACCACCACCAAATCTCATTTGCTGAATATTTTCAACACTCTTTAAAAGCATACCCATGAAAGAATGAACCATAATAATGGTGTTAATACGTGCATAATATCTGTATATATCAATAATAATATATAATCGTAACAATAATTTTAAAAATATGTAATTGTAATTGGTGCACTCAATGTTCTAGAAGCCTGGGGAAGACAACCATTTTATATACATTTCTGTTTTTCTCCTAAAAGGATCCTACAATTTTTCTAAGTTGGTAAGCCACATTATTAACATTATTGAATTCCTAATATATGTTAAAAGTTATATAAAGAGAAAGAAAACACCTATTAAGCACTAAACTCTGTGTTATCATTTCACTTCCCCATCACACCCCAATAGGAAGAGACTGGGGTGCGATGGAGGAATGAAATGATAGCATAGGACAGAGCTTACATGAAGAAACTAAGGCACAGAGATTAAGTAATGTATTTAAGAAAGCACGGTTAGTATGTGCCAAGGCTGGAATTTGAACCTAGTGCTTTCTCACTGCACAGACTTCCCCACTAAAAGACAGTCATCTAACAGGTAAAGAAAAAATTTGCATGGGGAAATCTACTGGAGGAAAGCATAGGCAACACATAATCCAGTGTTTACATTACATAACAAAGCCTCCCTAATTGAATTCTATGGAGTCCTGGTGTGACACCATGGGTTAAATGTGCCAGACTGCAAAGCCTTTTGAACTGTAAGGTCAGCAGTTCAAGCTTACCAGTTGCTCCTTGGAAACCCTATACAGGGTCGCTATGGGTCGGAACCGACTAGATGGCACTTAACAACAACAACACAATTGAATTCTGGAGTCCTGGTGTGGCGCTGTGGTTAATGCGCCACACTGCAAAGTCATCTGAACTGCACGGTTGGCTGTTCAAGCTCACCAGCTGCTCCTCGGAAACCCTATACAGGGTCATGATGGGAAAGAATCAGTTGGAGGGCACTTAACAACAACAACAATTCATTTCTACAAACAAATACAAATGCCTAACCCTAAAAAGATCAAGGCTTTCAGCAAACCAGGAGCAGAGTGATGGAGTTTTAAGGGTAAAAATGCCCAAATCTACCTTTCAAATGGAGTCCTGGTGTGGCACTGTGGGCTAATGCATCAGACTGCAAAGTCATTTGAACTTCAAGGTCAGTGGTTCAAGCTCACAAGCTGCTCCTTAGAAACCCTATACAGGGTCGCTATGGGTCGGAATTGACTCGATGGCACTTAACAACAACAACAGACCTTTCAAATATTTAACCAATGACTTCTTACTTAAAAAGAAACCTTACAAAAATCACATATTATAGCGAATCAAAGATGTTCTTATGTATGAAGGTAACAAAACACTTTTTATGTCACAATCTTAGCCACAACCTCAGTAATATAAATTTGACCATTACAGTTATTTCACAAATAAGGGGAAAGCAGAGAAGCTGTAAGGCCTGAAATGGAGGCAGAGAAGATGACATCAAGAGATGGTGTGGCTGGGGATTCAGGATCAGGAGATGGAAAGGGCTGAGGACTGTGGTGGTGAGGGGTGCAGGCTTACAGGGTACACCCTTTGGTTGGGTAAGGATGCATGGATGGGATGGTAACTATGCCAATGAAATGATAGATGATGGAATTAATGTAAAGCTAATGTTCTCCTATGTAGGCTATCACACAACTCACAATAAAACATTAAAAAAAAACCAAAAACAAATACGGAGAAAGATGTTGTCAAAATTATAAACTTGTCTAATATATCAGGTGTTGCTGTAGGTTCAGCATTGGACTGCGAGCCAAAAGGTCAGCAGTTCAAACCCAACAGCTATTCCTTGGAAACAGGCTCACTATGAGTTGGGACTGACTCGACTTGACAGCAGTTAACAGGTCACATGCAAAGAAAGGTCTAAAAGTTAGGTCCTACAGACGAGTGTCGGCACTTCCCTGACCCAACAGTACAGGTGCGGGGGCTCCGGTGGCGGGTGGACAGTGTCGCACGGGGGGGCCCTGCCTGGTAGACAGACGGCCCTTGGGCAAACATAAGACTTTAGCCCCCAACATTGTGGACTTGCTTTTTTAAAGGGTCGAGCTGCTGGGAAGTTTTGCGCGTTTTGGACCTGCGCTCAGCTCCCTGTCTGGGACAGTGGCCCGCGCCACTGTGGAGCTTAGAACAAAGGGCCTGAGCAGACCTGTTCGGAGAGCGGGCACGCCCGGAGAGCCGGTGGGTCACAGGGACTGGCACAGTCCTTTGTGAGGGGTGGGGGCCTCATTGCAACGGGAGGCGTTGCCTACATGGATATAGGGCGGCCCGGGTGCACACGGCGCAGGGAGATATTTTTTGATGACCTCAGACAGGGATGCCATCAGCCGCCATCTACTAATCACACCCTCCACCCCCTCTGCCTAGGCTAGCCCTCTGCCCAAACTCCGAGGCTCAAGCCCGGCCATCAAGGCACAAGCGGAGATGCTTTGAGGTGGTTTTTACCGCCAGTGACAAGGCAATCCTGCTGTGGCTCTGCGGGTTAAGGGATGAAACTGCAGAGACTTTTAAGCTGCAAGGTCAGAGGTTCGGGCCCACCAGCTGCTCCTTAGAAATCTGATACACGTTTTTTGTTTTTTGTTTTTTTTTTGCTTTTTGCTCTGTGAGTTAAGGGACCAGACTGCAGAGCCTTTTGAACTGCAAGGTCAGTGGTTCGCGCCCACCAGCTGCTCCTTAGAAACCCTATAAAGGGCTTTTTTTTTGTTTCTTATATTTCTCTTTCTTTTTGTGTGTGTGACTAGAGATTGCCTTATTTAATCTCGTTGTTTTTTCTGATGCTGAATCCTTTCTCCCTTTTTTTTTTTTTTT
>NW_006408698.1:5375054-5378156 GCF_000296735.1 Chrysochloris asiatica | reverse complement strand
GATATATGATAGAATGAATGTAAGACTGATGTTCTCCCATGTAAACTATCACATAATTCACAATAAAACATAAAAAAAAAGAATGAACCTGCAACATAAATAAATAAATAAAAGAGTTAAGTCCTATGTCTATGAATCCTGTATAGCATCCTTTCACCAACACTATTTCATCATCGTAAGAAACTCAAAATTTAAGAAAACAATAGGAACTACCTAATAGCATATGGTTTATATTTATTTATTTTCCTTTCAAAGAAATGTGAAAGGGAATTACAGGATCTTGATCGAAGTTATCTTAAAATTTAATATAATAAAAATGATCTAACTAATGTCCACAAGGCAAATTCAAAATCAGATCTAATACATGTAGATGATCTCAGAAACAATTCGAATGAAAGGTTCCAATATTTCTTTCCAGTAAAAAAACAATAAAATGTAGAATAAAAATCATTGTTTCTTTTAAATGCCCTATAACACAGGAGAAGGAGGCTCTGGAAGCATAGAGGCTACGAGTTGGGCTGCTAACCTCGAAGTTAGCAGTTCGAAACTATCAGCTATTCCACAAGAGACAGCTGAGGCTTTCTGCTCCTGTAAAAGTTCACAGACTCAGATACCCTATGCAGGGTCACTATGAGTTGGAACTGACTCGAAGGCACCACCATACCACATCAAACAGGAGGGAGCATTGTGCCTTCATACGATAAGCACTAGACTGTAAACCACAAGGACTGTGGTTTGAGCCCACCAATCACTCGGCAGGATAAAAAAGAGGCTTTCTGATCCCAAGTAGATTAAAAATCCTCAGAAACCTATACAGGGTCACTATGAGTTGGAACAGACCTAATGGCACTTCATAACAACAATTAAATATAGGAGTCCTGGTGTGGCGCTATGGGTTAATGTGCCAGATCGCAAAGCAGTTGGAACTGCAAGGTTGGCGGTTCAAGTTCACTAGCTGCTCCTCAGAAACCCTATACAGGGTCGCTATGGGTCGGAAACGACTCGACGGCACTTCACAACAACAACAATACGACAATGTAGGATAAGTACAGGTCTACTAAGTACAAGGTCAGTGGTTCAAATCCACCAGTAGCTCCTTGGAAACCATAAGCAGGGTTGCTAAAAGTCAAAAACATCTCAATGCACTTAACAACAACACTGATAGATGGTCAAACTTCCCATTCACATTTTCTTATATGCAATCCTAACTATATTTTATAATGTGAATTCAAATGACATCAGGGTGATTCAAAAAGGTTGTGGAAAAATCCCATTCTCTTTAAATTTCATTTTTTCCACAAACTTTTTGAAGCCCCCTCATATTTTAAATGCTGAAGATATTTTCCATTCCATAGCAGAGAGAATAAAGAAGGGTATACTATATTATTTTAAATCACATTAATAAGGCTTCAGGATTTTAGAGCTAACATTTATCATTCCATGAAAAGGAAGAATCCCAAAATACTATGAAAATATGTATTAAAATGCTATCTGAATTGCATTCCTTTCCCTGTTATAAAAATTGAGGCTTAATAGATAATTTTAGGTCAATTCTTCTCTGTATTGATGGATCTGTTTTGTTATCCTTTTAAGATATATGTTATTTTCATACTAAAAGACTACAGTTGTCCTTGTACATAAGGGTGAACTTTCAGTTTCAAATTTGACTACATAGGAAACTGTTAGGAACTGAAAATGTGTTTTAAACACAGAAATGTGTTTTAGATCTTAAACTTTATAATTACGGTTATAATCCAATTTGGGAATTGGTCATCTTTGATACAAGAATGAGACAGAATTAGTGTAGGTTGTGTTGTGAGTTAAATCTCTTTGGACGTATACAAGAAATTAAACAAGCAAGGAAGTGGAGATAGGGGAAGACACATGCCATGCCACATGGCAATTCCCAAGGACTCAGGAAACAAAAGCTGAAAAGACCAGAAGCGTCTACCAGAACTGACAGAGTAAGCTTTCCTCTATAGTTAAGTACCCTTTAATTTGGACTTCTAACCTTCTGAACTAAGAGAAAATAAATGAGTAATAAATACTCATTTCTGGTATTTCTATCATAGCAGTACTAGGTTACTATGAGTGAGCTGTGGTAGTCATACATTGAGCAGTTAACCACATGGTACTGCCTGGTCAGTGATTCAAGTCCACCAGCAGTTCCAAGGGAGAAAAGGAAGGCTTTCAACTCCAGTAGAGATTTAAGAGCCTTAGAACCCCTATACAGGGTCACCATGGGTCAGAACTAATTTGGCGTCACACATCAACAATTAGGTAATGGGCACAGGGACCACCATTTTACAAAGGAAAAAGCTAAACATCCAAGACATTTTATGCAACAGTGAATAATATGTAATATGACACCACTTTTTTGCCAAGTGTTACACTGCAGAATAGTTCTCTAATATGCTGTATAAAGACAACAAGGAAAAAAAGAGAAGAGTTCTACGAATTCTACAGTTGAGTCAGGGCAACCATATACAGGTAAGGAATTCATAGGTTTTGAGTTGTCAATATAGCAGTGACAGAATGGAAGGATAATGCAGTCACACACAAAAAAATCAATGACAAAATGGAGACTTATCAATCACAAAGAAGCATCTAACAGTTGCACTTCAATACTCAGAATGATTTAGGACAGGCCAACATACTAATTTCTTCTCAAGTAGCGCTCTCAATTTGGTCTGATAAATTCACCTCATTTTGTTCATCTCCCACACGTACCAAAGTCTGACTATGCTTCTGATTTTACACTGGAAAATAAGGGGAAAACAGCCCTGGTGGTGTCACAATTAAGCACTAGTCAGCTAAATGAAAGGTCAGTGGTTCCACCAGTGGCTCTGTGGGAGAAAAGACATGGCTTTCTGTTTCCACATATATTGCTACCTATGAAATTCTATGGGACAGTTCTCTGTCCTATAGGGTTATTTTCAGTCAAAACCAACTTAAGAGCATATAGTAACAACAATTGCTGCAAGGGTGTTTATTTTTTTATTTTCTATTTTTGGAATACATCAGTTCTATAAGCTTAGAAAATATACTATTGAGTAGTAAAATGTGTTGTTGTTAAGTGCCATTGAGTCAGCAATATATATA